>NW_028116832.1:0-6000 GCF_964273445.1 Streptopelia decaocto
AAGACCCTAAAAACCCCTTAAAACGCACTAAAAGCGGCTAAAATGGGTTATTTAGGGTATTAATGCCCCGTAGGTGTCGGTTGTGGCGTCGCACGGGCGGGAAACGCTGCGGAGGGTGCGGAGCGGCCGCTTTGCCACACTAAAGGTGGGTTATGGGGCACTCCTGGGTCCCCCGGGGCACTCCTGGGTCCCTCCTGGGTCCCTATTCGGTTCCATTGGGGCACTCCTGGGTCCCTCCCGAACTCCTGGGTCCCTTTGGGGCCCTATTTGGCTCCACAGGTCACTTATGGGGCGCTATGGGGGTCTATGGGGCACTTATGGGGCACTGGGGTCACTTATGGGTCATTGAGGTCACTTATGGGTCTCTATGGGGCACTTATGGGGCACTTATGGGTCAATTGTGGGTCACTTATGGGTCATTGAGGTCACTTATGGGTCTCTACGGGTCACTTATGGGGCACTTATGGGTCATTGAGGTCACTTATGGGGCACCTATGGGGCACTAATGGGTCATTGGGACACTTATGGGTCTCTATGGGGTCACTGGGGTCACTTGTGGGGCACTTATGGGTCATTGGGGTCACTTATGGGGCACTTGGGGGTCACTATGGGGGCACTTATGGGGCACTTATGGGGCACTTGTGGGTCACTTATGGGTCATTGAGGTCACCTATGGGGCACCTATGGGGCACCTATGGGGCACTTATGGGTCATTGGGACACTTATGGGTCTCTATGGGGTCACTGGGGTCACTTGTGGGGCACTTGGGGGTCACTGTGGGGTCACTTATGGGTCATTGGGGTCACTTAGGGGTCTCTATGGGGTCACTTGTGGGTCACTTGTGGGTCACTTGTGGGTCATTGAGGTCACTTATGGGGCACCTATGGGGCACCTATGGGGCACTTATGGGTCATTGGGACACTTATGGGTCTCTATGGGGTCACTGGGGTCACTTATGGGTCACTGTGGTGTCAATGTGAGTCACTTATGGGTCACCATGGGGTCACCATGGGGTCACTTGTGGGTCACTTGTGGGTCACTTGTGGGTCACTTGTGGGTCATTGAGGTCACTTATGGGGCACTTTTGGGGCACCTATGGGGCACTTATGGGTCATTGGGACACTTATGGGTCTCTATGGGGTCACTGGGGTCACTTGTGGGGCACTTATGGGTCATTTGGGTCACTTATGGGGCACTTATGGGTCTCTGTGGGTCACTTATGGGTCTCTATGGGGCACTTATGGGTCACTTGTGGGTCACTTATGGGTCATTGAGGTCACCTATGGGGCACCTATGGGGCACTTATGGGTCATTGGGACACTTATGGGTCTCTATGGGGTCACTGGGGTCACTATGGGGTCAATATGGGGCACTGGGGTCACTTGTGGGTCACTTGTGGGTCACTTGTGGGTCACTTGTGGGTCACTTGTGGGTCATTGAGGTCACTTATGGGGCACCTATGGGGCACTTATGGGTCATTGGGACACTTATGGGTCTCTATGGGGTCACTGGGGTCACTTGTGGGGCACTTATGGGTCATTGGGGTCACTTATGGGTCTCTGTGGGTCACTTATGGGGCACTTATGGGTCACTTGGGTCACTGTGGTGTCAATGTGAGTCACTTATGGGTCACTATGGGGTCAATATGGGTCACTGGGGTCACTTACGGGTCACTTGGGGGTCACCATGGGGTCACTTATGGGTCATTGGGGTCACTTATGGGTCTCTATGGGTCACTTGTGGGGCACTTATGGGTCATTGAGGTCACTTATGGGGCACTTATGGGGCACCTATGGGGCACTTATGGGTCATTGGGACACTTATGGGTCTCTATGGGGTCACTGGGGTCACTTGTGGGGCACTTATGGGTCTCTGTGGGTCACTTATGGGGCACTTATGGGCCATTTGGGGCACTTATGGGTCGCTATGGGGCCACTTGTGGGTCCCGGACGCCTGGGTCCCTCAGGACCCGCCTGGAGGAGTCGCTGCTGCTGCGCTTGGGGCGGGGCCGGAAGGGGCGTGGCCAGCGGGGGCGGAGCCTCCACGAGGGGCGGGACCTCCACACCATCACCCACTTTGGTGACGTCACCGCCCTCCTGGATCCGACCAATCAGGTGAGAGCTCCCCCCCCACCATAGGGGGCGGGGCCTTGGGGGTCACACCCCCCTGACCCCAAGGCCCCTTCTGGCCACGCCCACAGGAAGCTCCGCCCCCCAAGAAGAAGAAGCTCAAGAAGCCCAAGAAGGGGAGGGGTGAGTGGCCCGGACGCCTGGGTCCCTTTTTGGGGCACTCCTGGGTCCCTTAGGGGTCACCCAGACGCCTGGGTCCCTCATGGGGCACTCCTGGGTCCCTCATGGGTCACCCGGACGCCTGGGTCCCTTTGGGGAACTCCTGGGTCCCTTGTGGGCGTGGCCGTGACCTCTGACCCCTCCCCCCAGGTTTCCGGCGCTGCCGCCGCTGACGAATTTTGGGCTGAATTCCCCCAAATTTGAGCAAATAAACCACTCGAGTCCTTTAATTATCATTATTATTAATTAATATTAATTATCCCCCCCCACAACGGGGGGGCCCCTCCCCCCTCGCTCCCCCGACCAATCCCGAGCCAGCAGGATTTGGGGGGGGTGGGATCGGGCCCCTCCCCCCCCCCCCCAATGGTACACCCCCCCCTTATATACACTGGGCCCCGCCCCCTTCATTTGCATGGCCACGCCCCCCAGCACCCCCCGCCCCACGCCAGGGGGTGGGGCCGAGCACCATATATGGGGTGGGAAGGGGGTGGGGCCAATGGGGACCAATGGGGGGCGAGGGGAGACAAAGAGACCCATAGATTGACCCATAGATTGACCCATAGATTGACCCATAGATTGACCCATAGATTGACCCATAGATTGACCCATAGAGACCATAGGGACCCATAGATTGACCCATAGATTGACCCATAGAGCCCCATAGATTGACCCATAGAGCCCCATAGATTGACCCATAGATTGACTCCCATTGATCCCCATTAACCCCATTGACCCCCATTGACCCCCATTGACTTCTATTGATCTCTATGGGTATCTATGGGTCCCATTGACCCCATTGACCCCCATTGACTTCTATTGATCTCTATGGGTGTCTATGGGTCCCATTGACCCCATTGACCCCCATTGACTTCTATTGATCTCTATGGGTGTCTATGGGTCCCATTGACCCCATTGACCCCCATTGACTTCTATTGATCTCTATGGGTGTCTATGGGTCCCATTGACTCCCATTGATCCCCATTGACTTCTATTGATCTCTATGGGTGTCTATGGGTCCCATTGACTTCCATTGACCCCATTGACTTCTATTGATCTCTATGGCTGTCTATGGGTCCCATTGACTTCCATTGACCCCATTGACCCCCATTGACCCCATTGCCTCTTATTAATCCCATCGCCCCCATCGCCCCCAATGTCCCCATCGCCCCCACCCCCCCCATGTCCCCTCACGCCCCCCATTGTCCCCACTGTCCCCATCCCCCCCATGTCTCACATCTGCTTGCCGCTGTAGATGAGGCGCTGCTGCTGGGGGGGATCCCCTCCTTCTCCTCCACCCGCTCCTTGATCCGCTCCACCTGCCCCCCAGAACACCCCCCCCGATCAGTGGGCGGGGACACGGTGGGGCGTGGCCATGGGGGTGTGGCCACGGGGGGGTGGGGGCATTGGGGGGATGGGGACAATGGGGGCAATGGGACCCATAGACACCCATAGAGATCAATAGAAGTCAATGGGGGTCAATGGGGGTCAATGGGACCCATAGACACCCATAGAGATCAATAGAAGTCAATGGGGGTCAATGGAAGTCAATGGGACCCATAGACACCCATAGAGATCAATAGAAGTCAATGGGGGTCAATGGGACCCATAGACACCCATAGAGATCAGTAGAAGTCAATGGGGGTCAATGGGAATTAATGGGACCCATAGACACCCATAGAGATCAATAGAAGTCAATGGGGGTCAATGAGACCCATAGATACCCATAGAGATCAATAGAAGTCAATGGGGGTCAATGGGGGTCAATGGGACCCATAGATACCCATAGAGATCAATAGAAGTCAATGGGGGTCAATGGAAGTCAATGGGACCCATAGACACCCATAGAGATCAATAGAAGTCAATGGGGGTCAATGGGACCCATAGACACCCATAGAGATCAATAGAAGTCAATGGGGGTCAATGGGGTCAATGGGAATTAATGAGACCCGTAGACACCCATAGAGATCAATAGAAGACAATGGGGTCAATGGGAATTAATGGGACCCATAGACACCCATAGAGATCAATAGAAGTCAATGGGGTCAATGGAAGTCAATGGGACCCATAGACACCCATAGAGATCAATAGAAGTCAATGGGGGTCAATGGGACCCATAGACACCCATAGAGATCAATAGAAGTCAATGGGGGTCAATGGGACCCATAGACACCCATAGAGATCAGTAGAAGTCAATGGGGGTCAATGGGAATTAATGGGACCCATAGACACCCATAGAGATCAATAGAAGTCAATGGGGGTCAATGAGACCCCTAGATACCCATAGAGATCAATGGGGGTCAATGGGGGTCAATGGGACCCATAGATACCCATAGAGATCAATAGAAGTCAATGGGGGTCAATGGGACCCATAGACACCCATAGAGATCAATAGAAGTCAATGGGGGTCAATGGGGGTCAATGGGACCCATAGACACCCATAGAGATCAATAGAAGTCAATGGGGGTCAATGGGAATTAATGGGGATCAATGGGAGTCAATGGGGGTGTGGCCATGGGGGGGTGTGGCCATGGGGGGTGTGGCCATGGGGGGGTGTGGCCATGGGAGAGGGGGAGGGGGTGTGTGACATGGGGGGTGTGGCCACAGGGGTGGGGGGTGTGGCCACGGGGGTGTGTGGACATTGAGTGGTGGGTGTGGCCATGGGGTGGGGGTGTGGCCATAGGGCGTGGGGGGGTGTGGCCACGGGGGGGTGTGGCCACGGGGGGGTGTGGACATGGGAGTGGGGGGTGTGGACAGGGGGTTGGGGGGTGTGGCCATGGGGGTGGGGGATGTGGCCACTGGGGGATGTGGCCATGGGGGGGTGTGGTCATGGGGGGGTGTGGCCACTGGAGTGGGTGGGGTGTGGCCACGGGGGGGTGTGGCCTGAGGGTGGGGGTGTGGCCATGGTGTGGGGGTGTGGCTATGGGGTGTGGCCATGGGGGGGTGGGGGGCTGTGGCCACGGGGGGGTGTGGCCAGAGGGGGGGGGTGTGGCCAGAGGGGGGGGTGTGGCCACGGGCTGGGGGTGTGGCCACGGGTGGGATATGGGGGGTGGGGGGTGTGGCCAAGGGAGGGTGGGTGTGGTCACGGGGGGCGTGGCCAAAGGGCCCCGAGGGGCGGGGCTTCCGTACCTTGTCGGTGGGTTCGATGTCGATCTCGATCTCTTTGCCCGTCAGGGTCTGGGGGGGCAAGGGGGGATATGGGTCAATGGGATGAACTGGGATGAACTGGGATGAACTGGGAGACATTGAGGGGTCACTGGGATGAAGTGGGGGGATCTATGGGGCACTGGGGGGAACTGGGATGAACTGGGGGGTCACTGGGATGAACTGGGAGGAACTGGGGGGGTCACTGGGATGAACTGGGATGAACTGGGATGAACTGGGGGGGCACTGGATGAACTGGGGGGGCACTGGGATGAACTGGGGGGGTCACTGGGATGAACTGGGGGGTCACTGGGATGAACTGGGATGAACTGGGAGACACTGAGATGAACTGGGGGTCACTGGGATGAACTGGGGGGACTGGGAGACATTAAAGGGGCCACTGGGATGAACTGGGAGGACTGGGATGAACTGGGAGACACTAAAGGGGTCACTGGGATGAACTGGAATGAACTGGGATGAACTGGGGGGTCACTAGAATGAACTGCGATGAACTGGGGGGGATCTATGGGGCACTGGGATGAAGTGGGAGACATTAAAGAGGCAACTGGGA
>NW_028116831.1:7500-10000 GCF_964273445.1 Streptopelia decaocto
ACGGGTCGATCGGCGTGTGTCCCCGGCCCCTCCCGCCACCTCGCGCCCCCCCCCCCCCCCCCCCCCCCCCGCCCCGACCCGCGGAGAGATCCGTGGAAAAAAAAGGCACGCACACCCCGCCCGCGCCCCATTTCCTTTTTATTCTCCCGCCTTTCGGGTAGCTTGTCTATATTTATTTATTCATTGATTTATTTATTTAGGATTTATTTTTTTTAGGATTTTTTAGGATGTTAGGATTTTTTTTTTTTTTTTACTTGACTTACTTATTTAGTTACTTACTTATCTGTCCCTTTTTATTTCCATTTATTTATTTATTTATTATTTTTTAAATTAATTTTGTTTTAATTTACGTGTTCGTTTTCTTTCACCGACCCTTCTTGGTTCGGTGGTTTGTTGTTTTGACGTACGTATACCTTTTCTCCGGGGTTTTTTGTTTTGTTTTGTTTTTGTTTTGGTTGTTTTTTTTTGTTCTTTTTTTTTTTGTTGTTTTTTTTTTTTTTGTTTTTTTTTTTTGTTTTTTTTTTTTTTTTTGAATTTACGCTTTCGTTTCCTTTCACCGACTTCTACCCCCCCCCCCCCCCCCCCCCCTCCCCGTTGCCGGTGGGCTACGCGCCGAGCACAGGCGGCGGCCTTCCCTGGCCCCAACAGCCGCCCGCCCTCCCCAACCCGTCGCAGCGAGCCCGGCCGCCCCCCCCCCCGCCCCGAGTCCTCCGCTCCCCTAACCCCCCGCCCCGGCCTTTCGCCAGCGAGTTCGCTTCCCCCGGGAAAGCCGGGCTGTCCCTGCCGGCTCCGTGCCCGGGGCGAGGTGGGGGGGGGGGGGGGGGGCCACGCGGGCGTCACGGCGGCCTGCGGTTTCTCAGCCCCGCTGTCGGAGCCCTAACCCCCTCACCTGCCCGTGCTGCCGCCTCCCGCGCTTCTTCCTCGGTGGCTCTCGCTCGCTCGCTCGCTCGCTCGGTCCCTCGCCCCGCTGCCCGCCCCGGCCGCGGGCTGAAAAAGACACCGACCCGAAGCGCCGCTCGCCGCGGGTGTCCCCCCCCCGGCCCGGGCCCCCGCCGCCGCCGCCTTTCGCCGGCGGTTTTGCCTCCCCCCGGGGAGCCGGGGCTTCTCTTCTCCGAATCCATAGAGACAGCGCGTCCCCGTCCCCGTCCCCGTCTCCCCGTCCCGGCCCGCTTGCCTCCCTGCCGACCCGCGCGCGGGTTTCCTCGGCCGATCGCCAGGACGCTCCTGCACCGGCCTCCCTGCGACCGCCCGCCCGACTGACTTGACAGCGAGCGACTGACCGTTGGGCGCCCCGCCAACCGCCGCCCGCGCCTGGCGGGGGGCAGGGGGCCGGTTGCCAGGCAGCGGGGAGAGCGCGCATGCGCGGCGCGCGCAGTTGCCGACCCCCACTCCGGCCCTTCCCGCGGCCCGGCCGGAGCAGAAACGGCCGCGATGGGGGGGGGCGGGGGGGGGCCGGGGGGGTGGTGCAAGGCGAGGGCGGGAGAGACCGCGCTCGGGGGGGGGGGAGGAGTGTGTCTGTGTGTCTGTGTGTGTGTGTCTGTGTGTGTGTGTCTGTGTGTGTGTGTCTCTGTGTGTGTGCGTCTGTGTGCGTGTGTGTGCGTCTGTGTGTGTCTCTGTGTGTCTCTGTGTGCGCGCGGCGCTCGCCGTGCAGCCTGAGCCGAAAGCCGAAGTGAAATTAAACGATGGCGGCGGAGGCAGCGGCAGGTGGGGGTGGGGGGCACGACGACCCCGCCGCCCCCACCGAAAAGAAACCCCACCAAACCGAACTAAAAAAAACCCCGCCGCCACGAAACCCGCACCCCACACGCGCGAGCCCCCAACCTCCAGACACGGACTCGTCGAGCGTGTGCACGGATCGCGAGGGTAGCACTCGTAGACTCGCGTAGTACGCTGTCCCGCAGCCACCCGCGAGAGGCTCGGTCGCGTCCAGCTCCTGTCTCTGCGTAGGACAAACCGCCCCGCCGTTCCCAGCCTCCGTCAGCCAGCCGCTTCTCGAAGAACAGGACGGGCTCGGGGCCGTGTTTTTTGGGATTTCCGACCGTCCGACCTCAACCTCTCCCGGCTCCGTGTTCCCGCCGTTCCCTCCCTCCCGCCGTTCCCTCCCGCCGTTCCCTCCCGCCGTTCCCTCCCTCCCTCCCTCCCTCCCTCCCTCCCTCCCTCCCTCCCTCCCTCCCTCGGGTTCTGTCGCGGCTCCTCAGCAGCGGAGAGGAAAAACAGCACGTCGGCGCGGAACCCTAGGGTCGGGACAAGAGGGACGGGGCGACCACCATATCGCACGCCCTTAAACCTCGAGAACGTGCCGGGGGCGCCGCGTCGAAAGCAGCAGGACGCTCAGCCCTCCTGCCCGGGTCTACCCTCTGGCGAGCGCGGCCCGACGCCGGGTCCGTTTGAGCCCCGCCGGTCCGGTCCGGTCCGGTCCGGTCCGGTCCGGTCCGGTCCGGTCCACTCCAATTTCCCGGTCCGGTCCGATCCGATCCGGTCCACTCCAATTTTTCGGTCC
>NW_028116831.1:15000-17500 GCF_964273445.1 Streptopelia decaocto
AGAGGGCCGTTCCCTGGTTCGGAGGGCGTCGGTGGCAGCGCGCGCAGGCAGCGGGGGGCCGCTGCCGGTGAGGGGCGTGACGAGCCCCGCTGGCTTGAGGCCGGCCGTTCGGGCCCGGAGGGGGAGAGAGGCGGGAAGGAAGCGGTGAGCGGCGGCGGCGGGGCGGCAGGTGCGAGCGGGGAACGGAGAGGGGCCTTTGGGGTCGGGGGGGGCGGCCTCCCCGACCCCTCCTCGCGCGCGAGCGGGCTGCGGCGGAGCAGCCCGCTCTCTCTCGGCAGCGCAAAACGGGGCCGGGCCTCCGGGCGTTCCGGGCTGGCGCGCGGCGCCGGCTGGCGAACGGTGGCGGCGGCGGCGGCAGCAGCGGCTCCCCTCTCCCCGCCGCGCCTCTTCTCGTCTCCCTCTTCCGCGGTGGAAGAGGCGCGGCGGGGGGAGAGCCGGCGGGTGGGGGAGCGGGCTCCGCCGCCCCCCCGCCGACGCCAACCCTTCGGGTGGCGGGCGAGGCCCCCGCGCCGGGCCGTGTCCCGCGCCAGCGGCGGGCGGCCCGAGCCACGCCTCTCCTGCCGGGTTTCGTGCCGGGCTACTGAGGGAAACCCCGGCTCCCGGGCCCAGGAGGACGTAGGCGGTGGCGGCGGGCGTTCGGGCGCGCCCCCGCGGGCGGACGCTCCTCCGAGGGTGGCAGCGGAGGAGGCACCCCCGCGGGGCCCAGCAGGTCGTTTCCCTCGCCCCAGGGCCAGGTACCTAGCGTCCGCGCTTCTGCGGCCCTCCCTCTGGCCAGCCCCGGGGGGTCGAAGGCCGCGAAGCCGGGCGGCGGTTTAAAGACTCGGGCGGCTCGGTGCGACCCGCCAGGGCTCCGGGCGGCGGCGCGAGGAGGCGGGTGCTTCCAGGGGGGCGGGAGTCGCTCTCGCGAGGCCCCTGGGAGTCCGTCGCCCGCTCCGTCGTCCTCCCTGACGCGGGGAGCCGTGCCGGGGAGGGGGTCCCTCTGCCCCCCCCTCTCCGCGGTCCGGCCTCGGCGGAAGTCCAGGCCGCGGCGCGGTCGGCCGCGGGCCGGCTCGCCTGCCTCGAAACGGGCGGCCCCGGCGGGGGTGAAGCGCCGTCCAGCGCGCGCGCTCTCTCTCTCTCGCCGGGGTGGCGAGGCCCCCCCTCACTCCGCGGCGGGGTCTCGCCCGGTGGCCCGCGGGGGGCTCCACCGCCCCCCCCTCAGGTGGTGCGGGCGCCGCGCGGCGCTCTCCGCTTCCCCTCTCGTCGTCCTCGCCTCCCGGCCGAGCGGCTCGGCGTCCTCCGGTCGCCTCACCGCCGTCCAGGGCGGCGCCCCGGTCCTGAGCGGCGGCGGCGCCGTTCGCCGATACCGGTCTGCCGGAAGACGCCCGCTGCCGCCTGCGGCCGCCCCGGCTCGGGCCCCGACCGTCGCTGTCCACGTCGCCCTTTCCCCGGGCCTCGCCGGGCGAGGCGGGGGCGCGCGGGCGGGGGTCGTCGCGCTCCCGGTCACCGTCTGCCAACGGCGGGCGGCTGAGCGGGCGCGTCGCCCCCCTGCTCCGAGCGCTGCCCGCCTTCGTGCCGGCGAGCCGCCCGCGGGAAGGGGGTCCGGGCGAGAAGCGGTGGCGGTGGTCCCGGGAGGGGCGAGCCGCTCCGGCCTGGTGGCTGGCGCTGTCCGGTGGGCCGCGGGCGGTGCGCGTCGCTGGCTCGGGGTTCCGGCGGTGTCCGCCCCCGGCGCGTGGGCGGTCGAGCTCGCGGGAGTCCGTCTCGCCGTCCGGGGTCGGGGAGGCACGCGAGGGGAAGCCGGCGGACGTCGCGCGGCGTGGCCGGCCTCTCCGAGGGGGGGCGCGTGTGTCGCCCCGCGCGGGCTTTGCCCGGTCGCTGCCGCTCGTCCCGCAGCGGCAGCGTCCGCGCGCCGATTCGAGGTCCGGCAGGCGGCGCGCGGCCGGCGGTGCCGCGGTCTCCGTGCGGAGGCCGGAGCGAGCCCGGGCGCCTGGGCCGCCTCCGAAGCGGACAAGGGGCGTCTGTGTGTCGGGAGCGCGTGCTCCCCGCCCTTGCCGCTCGGGGTGTTCCGCTGGCTGGTTTCCTCGCCACGTTCCTTTCTGCCTGTGTGTGTCGGTACGGTCAGCCGAGGCGAGGCCCTGATGCCGTCGCGCCGCGGGGCCGGCGGCGGGCCGTCCTCTGAGAGAGAGAGGGGTCCGCTTCTTTTGGCGAGCGGTCCCGGCGACCCCCCCCGCGCGCGCGGGGCGGCGCCGAAAGCCAGACAACTCTTAGCGGTGGATCACTCGGCTCGTGCGTCGATGAAGAACGCAGCTAGCTGCGAGAATTAATGTGAATTGCAGGACACATTGATCATCGACACTTCGAACGCACTTGCGGCCCCGGGTTCCTCCCGGGGCTACGCCTGTCTGAGCGTCGCTTGACGATCAATCGCCGGCCGGGCCGCCGTCCGCCTCTGGCGGCGCGCGGCCGCAGGCAGCGGCGCGGCTGGGGTTGCCTCGCAGGCCCCGTGCCGCGCCCCGGGACC
>NW_028116831.1:25000-103801 GCF_964273445.1 Streptopelia decaocto
CTGGGTCCATCTTTGGTCAAATCTATGGGGCCCGGACGCCTGGGTCCCTCCTCAGTGCAATCTATCGGCCTCGGACGCCTGGGTCCCTCCTCATTCAAATCTATGGGGTCCGGACGCCTGGGTCCCTCATCCATCAAATCTATGGGGCCCGGACGCCTGGGTCCCTTTTCAATCAATTCTACGGGGTCCGGACGCCTGGGTCCCTGTTTGGTGAAATCTATGGGGCCTGGACACCTGGGTCCCTCCCCGGTCAAATCTATGGGGCCCGGACGCCTGGGTCCCTCACCAGTGCAATCTATGGGGCCCGGACGCCTGGGTCACTTCTATATCAAATCTATGGGGCCCGGACGCCTGGGTCCCTCCTTGGTCAAATCTATGGGGCCCGGACGCCTGAGTCCGTCCTCACTGCAATAATCTATGGGGCCCGGACGCCTGGGTCCCTCCTCGGACAGATATATGGGGCCCGGAAGCCTGGGTCCCTCCTCACTGCAATAATCTATGGGGCCCGGACGCCTGGGTCCCTCCTCAGTCAAATCTATGGGGCCCGGATGCCTGGGTCCCTCCTCACTGCAATAATCTATGGGGCCCGGACGCCTGGGTCCCTCCTCACTGCAATAATCTATGGGGCCCAGAAGCCTGGGTCCCTCCTCAGTGCAATATATGGGGTCCGGACGCCTGGGTCCCTCCTTGTTGAAATCTATGGGGCCCGGAAGCCTGGGTCCCTTCTATATCAAATCTATGGGGCCCGGACGCCTGGGTCCCTCCTCGGACAAATATATGTGGCCCGGACGCCTGGGTCCCTCCTCAGTGCAATATCTATGGGGCCCGGACGCCTGGGTCCCTCCTCGGACAAATATATGGGTCCCGGACGCCTGGGTCCCTCCCCATTCAAATCTATGGGGCCCGGACGCCTGGGTCCCTTCTCTGTAAAATCTATGGGGCCTGGAAACCTGGGGCCCTCCTCAGTGCAATCTATGGGGCCCGGACGCCTGGGTCCCTCCTCAGTGCAATATCTATGGGGCCCGGACGCCTGGGTCCCTCTTTGGTCAAATCTATGGGGCCCGGATGCCTGGGTCCCTTCTCAGTCAAATCTATGGGGCCCGGACGCCTGGGTCCTTTTTAAGTGCAATCTATGGGGCCAGGACGTCTGGGTACCTCCTCCGTCAAATCTATGGGGCCCAGACGCCTGGGTCCTTTTTAAGTGCAATATCTATGGGGCCCGGACGCCTGGGTCCCTCTCTGGTCATATCTATGGGGCCCGGACGCCTGGGTCCCTCCTCGGTCAAACCTATGGGGCCCGGACGCCTGGGTCCCTTTCCAGTCAAATCTATGGGGCCCGCACGCCTGGGTCCCTCCTCAGTGCAATCTATGGGGCCCGGATGCCTGGGTCCCTCCTCAGTCAAATCTGTGCGGCCCGAACGCCTGGGACCCTCATCCATCAAATCTATGGGGCCCGGACGCCTGGGTCCTTTTTAAGTGCAATCTATGGGCCTCGGACGCCTGGGTCCCTCCCCGGTCAAATCTATGGGGCCCGGACGCCTGGGTCCCTCCTCGATCAAATCTATGGGGCCCGGATGCCTGGGTCCCTTCGCTATCAAATCTATGGACCCCGGACGACTGGGTCCCTCCTCAGTCAAATCTATGGGGCCCGGACGCCTGGGTCCCTCCTTGGTCAAATCTATGGGGCCCGGACGCCTGGGTACCTCCTCGGTCAAATCTATGGGGCCGGACGCCTGGGTCCCTCCTCATTGCAATCTATGGGGCCCTGGACGCCTGGGTCCCTCTTTGGTCATATCTATGGGGCCCGGACGCCTGGGTCCCTCCTCGGTCAAATCTATGGGGCCCGGACGCCTGGGTCCCTCCTCAGTGCAATTTATGGGGCCCGGACGCCAGGGTCCCTCCTCAGTCAAATCTATGGGACCCGGACGCCTGGGTCCCTCTTTGGTGAAATCTATGGGACCCGGACGCCTGGGTCCCTCTTTGGTGAATTCTATGCGGCCCGGACGCCTGGGTCCCACCTCGGACAGATATATGGGGCCCGGACGCCTGGGTCCATCTTTGGTCAAATCTATGGGACCTGGACGCCTGGGTCCCTCCTCAGTGCAATATCTATGGGGCCCGGACGCCTGGGTCCCTCCTCAGTCAAATCAATGGGGCCCGGACGCCTGGGTCCTTTATAAGTGCAATATCTATGGGGCCTGGACGCCAGGGTCCCTCCTCAGTGCAATCTATGGGGCCCGGACGCCTGGGTTCGTTCTCAGTCTAATCTATGGGGCCCAGACGCCTGGGTCCCTCCTCGGTCAAATCTATGGGGTCCGGACGCCTGGGTCCCTTTGCCATCAATTCTATGGGGCCCGGACGCCTGGGTCCCTACTCAGTGCAATCTATGGGGCCCGGACACCTGGGTCCCTGTTTGGTGAAATCTATGGGGCCCGGACGCCTGGGTCCCTCACCAGTGCAATCTATGGGGCCCGGACGCCTGGGTCCCTCCTCAGTCAAATCTATGGGGCCCGGATGCCTGGGTCCCTCTTTGGTCAAATCTATGGGGCCCTGACGCCTGGGTCCCTCCTCAGTGCAATATATGGGGCCCGGACGCCTGGGTCCCTCCTCGGTCAAATCTATGTGGCCCGGACGCCTGGGTCCCTCCTCATTGTAATCTATGGGGCCCGGACGCCTGGGTCCCTCCTCATTCAAATCTATGGGGCCCGGACGCCTGGGTCCCTCCTCAGTCAAATCTATGGGGCCCGGACGCCTGGGTCCCACCTCACTGCAATAAAATATCGGGCCCGGACGCCTGGGTCCCACCTCGGACAGATATATGGGGCCCGGACGCCTGGGTCCATCTTTGGTCAAATCTATGGGGCTCAGATGCCTGGGTCCCTCTTTGGTGCAATATCTATGGGGCCCGGACGCCTGGGTCCCTCCCAGTGCAATCTATGGGGCCCGGACGCCTGGGTCACTCCTCGGTCAAATCTATGGGGCCCGGACGCCTGGGTCCTTTTTAAGTGCAATATCTATGGGGCCCGGACGCCTGGGTCCGTCCTCGGTCAAATCTATGGGGCCCGGACGCCTGGGTCCCTTTCCAGTCAAATCTATGGGGCCCGCACGCCTGGGTCCCTCCTCAGTCAAATCTGTGAGGCCCGGACGCCTGGGTCCCTCATCCATCAAATCTATCTGGCCCGGACACCTGGGTCTCTCCCCTTTTCAATCAATGTGGCCCGGACGCCTGGGTCCCTCCTTGGTCAAATCTATGGGGCCCGGACGCCTGGGTCCCTCCTGCTCAAATCTATGGGGCCCGGACGCCTGGGTCCCTCCTCATTGCAATCTATGGGGCCCGGACTCCTGGGTCCCTTATCGCTCAAATCTATGGGGCCCGGACGCCTGGATCCCTCCTCAGTGCAATCTATGGGGCCCGGATGCCTGGGTCCCTCTTTACTGCAATAATATATGGGGCCCGGATGCCTGGGTCCGTCACCAATCAAATCTATGAGGCCCGGATGCCTGGGTCCCTTTCCAGTCAAATCTATGGGGCCCGGACGCCTGGGTCCCACCTCAGTCAAATCTATGTGGCCCGGACGCCTGGGTCCCTCCTTGGTCAAATCTATGGGGCCCGGACGCCTGGGTCCCTCCTTGGTCAAATCTATGGGGCCCGGACGCCTGGGTCCCTCCTTGGTCAAATCTATGGGGCCCGGACGCCTGGGTCCCTCCTGCTCAAATCTATGGGGCCCGGACGCCTGGGTCCCTCCTCATTGCAATCTATGGGGCCCGGACTCCTGGGTCCCTTATCGCTCAAATCTATGGGGCCCGGACGCCTGGGTCCCTCCTCAGTGCAATATCTATGGGGCCCGGACGCCTGGTCCCTCTTTGGTCAAATCTATGGGGCCCGGATGCCTGGGTCCCTTCTCAGTCAAATCTATGGGGCCCGGACGCCTGGGTCCTTTTTAAGTGCAATCTATGGGGCCAGGACGTCTGGGTACCTCCTCCGTCAAATCTATGGGGCCCAGACGCCTGGGTCCTTTTTAAGTGCAATATCTATGGGGCCCGGACGCCTGGGTCCCTCTCTGGTCATATCTATGGGGCCCGGACGCCTGGGTCCCTCCTCGGTCAAACCTATGGGGCCCGGACGCCTGGGTCCCTTTCCAGTCAAATCTATGGGGCCCGCACGCCTGGGTCCCTCCTCAGTGCAATCTATGGGGCCCGGATGCCTGGGTCCCTCCTCAGTCAAATCTGTGCGGCCCGAACGCCTGGGACCCTCATCCATCAAATCTATGGGGCCCGGACGCCTGGGTCCTTTTTAAGTGCAATCTATGGGCCTCGGACGCCTGGGTCCCTCCCCGGTCAAATCTATGGGGCCCGGACGCCTGGGTCCCTCCTCGATCAAATCTATGGGGCCCGGATGCCTGGGTCCCTTCGCTATCAAATCTATGGACCCCGGACGACTGGGTCCCTCCTCAGTTCAATCTATGGGGCCCGGATTCCTGGGTCCCTCCTTAGTCAAATCTATGGGGCCCGGATGCCTGGGTCCCTCCTTGTTCAAATCTATGGGGCCCGGACGCCTGGGTCCCTCCTTAGTCAAATCTATGGGGCCCGGATGCCTGGGTCCCTCTTTGGTCAAATCTATGGGGCCCGGACGCCTGGGTCCCTCCTCAGTGCAATCTATGGGGCACGGACGCCTGGGTCCCTCTTTGGTCAAATCTATGGGGCCCGGACGCCTGGGTCCCTCCTCAGTGCAATCTATGGGGCCCGGACGCCAGGGTCCCTCCCCATTCAAATCTATGGGGCCCGGACGCCTGGGTCCCTTTACTGTAAAATCTATGGGGCCTGGACACCTGGGTCCCTCCTCAGTGCAATCTATGGGGCCCGGATGCCTGGGTCCTTTTTAAGTGCAATATCTATGGGGCCCGGACGCCTGGGTCCCTCCTCAGTGCAATCTATGGGGCCCGGACGCCTGGGTCCCTCTTTGGTGAAATCTATGGGGCCTGGACGCCAGGGTCCCTCCTCAGTGCAATCTATGGGGCCCGGACGCCTGGGTCCCTCTTTGGTGAAATCTATGGGGCCTGGACGCCAGGGTCCCTCCTCAGTGCAATCTATGGGGCCCGGACGCCTGGGTCCCTCCTCAGTGCAATCTATGGGGCCCGGACGCCTGGGTCCCTCTTTGGTGAAATCTATGGGGCCCGGACGCCTGGGTTCCTTCTCAGTCTAATCTATGGGGCCCGGACGCCTGGGTCACTTTTCAGTCAAATCTATGGGGCCCGAACGCCTGGGTACCTCCTCGGTCAAATCTATGGGGCCGGACGCCTGGGTCCCTCCTCATTGCAATCTATGGGGCCCTGGACGCCTGGGTCCCTCTTTGGTCATATCTATGGGGCCCGGACGCCTGGGTCCCTCCTCGGTCAAATCTATGGGGCCCGGACGCCTGGGTCCCTCACCAGTGCAATCTATGGGGCCCGGACGCCTGGGTCCCTCCTCAGTCAAATCTATGGGGCCCGGATGCCTGGGTCCCTCTTTGGTCAAATCTATGGGGCCCTGACGCCTGGGTCCCTCCTCAGTGCAATATATGGGGCCCGGACGCCTGGGTCCCTCCTCGGTCAAATCTATGTGGCCCGGATGCCTGGGTCCCTCCTCATTGTAATCTATGGGGCCCGGACGCCTGGGTCCCTCCTCATTCAAATCTATGGGGCCCGGACGCCTGGGTCCCTCCTCAGTCAAATCTATGGGGCCCGGACGCCTGGGTCCCACCTCACTGCAATAATCTATCGGGCCCGGACGCCTGGGTCCCACCTCGGACAGATATATGGGGCCCGGACGCCTGGGTCCATCTTTGGTCAAATCTATGGGGCTCAGATGCCTGGGTCCCTCTTTGGTGCAATATCTATGGGGCCCGGACGCCTGGGTCCCTCCCAGTGCAATCTATGGGGCCCGGACGCCTGGGTCACTCCTCGGTCAAATCTATGGGGCCCGGACGCCTGGGTCCTTTTTAAGTGCAATATCTATGGGGCCCGGACGCCTGGGTCCGTCCTCGGTCAAATCTATGGGGCCCGGACGCCTGGGTCCCTTTCCAGTCAAATCTATGGGGCCCGCACGCCTGGGTCCCTCCTCAGTCAAATCTGTGAGGCCCGGACGCCTGGGTCCCTCATCCATCAAATCTATCTGGCCCGGACACCTGGGTCTCTCCCCTTTTCAATCAATGTGGCCCGGACGCCTGGGTCCCTCCTTGGTCAAATCTATGGGGCCCGGACGCCTGGGTCCCTCCTGCTCAAATCTATGGGGCCCGGACGCCTGGGTCCCTCCTCATTGCAATCTATGGGGCCCGGACTCCTGGGTCCCTTATCGCTCAAATCTATGGGGCCCGGACGCCTGGATCCCTCCTCAGTGCAATCTATGGGGCCCGGATGCCTGGGTCCCTCTTTACTGCAATAATATATGGGGCCCGGATGCCTGGGTCCGTCACCAATCAAATCTATGAGGCCCGGATGCCTGGGTCCCTTTCCAGTCAAATCTATGGGGCCCGGACGCCTGGGTCCCACCTCAGTCAAATCTATGGGGCCCGGACGCCTGGGTCCCTCCTCAGTGCAATATCTATGGGGCCCGGACACCTGGGTCCCTCTTTGGTGAAATCTATGGGGCCCGGACGCCTGGGTCCCTCCTCTCTGCAATAATCTATGGGGCCCGGACGCCTGGGTCCCACCTCGGACAGATATATGGGGCCCGGACGCCTGGGTCCATCTTTGGTCAAATCTATGGGGCTCAGACGCCTGGGTCCCTCCTTGGTGCAATATCTATGGGGCCCGGACGCCTGGGTCCCTCCTCGATCAAATCTATGGGGCCCGGACGCCTGGGTCCCTTCGCTATCAAATCTATGGACCCCGGACGCCTGGGTCCCTCCTCGATCAAATCTATGGGGCCCGGATGCCTTGGTCCCTCCTCGATCAAATCTATGGAGCCCGGACGCCTGGGTCCCTCCTCAGTTCAGTCTATGGGGCCCGGATGCCTGGGTCCCTCTTTGGTCAAATCTATGGGGCCCGGACGCCTGGGTCCCTCCCCATTGCAATCAATGGGGCCCGGACGCCTGGGTCCCTCCTCATTCAAATCTATGGGGCCCGGACGCATGGGTCCCTCCTCAGTGCAATCTATGGGGCCCGGACGCCTGGGTCCCTCCCCGTTCAAATCTATGGGGCCCGGACGCCTGGGTCCCTTCTCTGTAAAATCTATGGGGCCTGGACACCTGGGTCCCTCCTCTGTGCAATCTATGGGGCCCGGACGCCTGGGTCCCTCCTCAGTGCAATATCTATGGGGCCCGGATGCCTGGGTCCCTCTTTGGTCAAATCTATGGGGCCCAGATGCCTGGGTCCCTTCTCAGTCAAATGTATGGGGCCCGGACGCCTGGGTCCCTCCCCTTTTCAATCAATGTGGCCCGGACGCCTGGGTCCCTCCTTGTTCGAATCTATGGGGGCCGGACGCCTGGGTCCCTCCTGCTCAAATCTATGTGGCCCGGACACCTGGGTCCCTCCTCAGTGCAATCTATGGGGCCCGGACGCCTGGGTCCCTCTTTACTGCAATAATATATGGGGCCCGGATGCCTGGGTCCATCACCAATCAAATCTATGGGGCCCGGACGCCTGGGTCCCTCTATGGTAAAATCTATGGGGCCCAGACTCCTGGGTCCCTCCTCATTCATATCTATGGGGCCCGGACACCTGGGTCCCTCCTCGGCCTAATCTATGGGGCCGGACACCTGGGTCCCTGTTTTGTGAAATCTTTGGGGCCCGGACGCCTGGGTCCCTTCCCCGTCAAATCTATGGGGCCCGGACGCCTGGGTCCCTCCTCACTGCAATAATCTATTGGGCCCGGACGCATGGGTCCCTCCTCAGTGCAATCTATGGGGCCCTGGACGCCTGGGTCCCTCTTTGGTCAAGTCTATGGGGCCCAGACGCCTGGGTCCCTCCCCATTGCAATCTATGGGGCCCGGACGCCTGGGTCCGTCCTCAGTCAAATCTATGGGGCTCGGACGCCTGGGTCCCTCCTCGGACAAATCTATGGGGCCCGGACGCCTGGGTCCCTCCTCACTGCAATAATCTATGGGGCCCGGACGCCTGGGTCCCACCTCGGACAGATATATGGGGCCCGGACGCCTGGGTCCATCTTTGGTCAAATCTATGGGGCCCGGATCCCTGGGTCCCTGCTCAGTGCAATATCTATGGGGCCCGGACGCCTGGGTCCCTCCTCAATGCAATCTATGGGGCCCGGACGCCTGGGTCCCTCCTCGGTCAAATCTATGGGGCCTGGACGCCTGGGTCCCTCCTCAGTTCAATATCTATGGGGCCCCGACGCCTCGGTCCCTCCTCAGTCAAATCAATGGGGCCCGGACGCCTGGGTCCTTTATAAGTGCAATATCTATGGGGCCCGGACGCCTGGGTCCCTCTTTGGTGAAATCTATGGGGCCTGGACGCCTGGGTCCCTCCTCAGTGCAATCTATGGGGCCCGGACGCCTGGGTCCGTCACCAGTGCAATATCTATGGGGCCCGGATGCCTGGGTCCGTCACCAGTGCAATATCTATGGGGCCCGGACGCCTGGGTCCCTTCTCTGTAAAATCTATGGGGCCTGGACACCTGGGTCCCTCCTCAGTGCAATCTATGGGGCCCGGACGCCTGGGTCCCTCTTTGGTCAAATCTATGGGGCCCGGACGCCTGGGTCCCTCCCAGTGCAATCTATGGGGCCCGGACGCCTGGGTCCTTTTTAAGTGCAATCTATGGGGCCCGGACGCCTGGGTCCCTCTTTGGTCATATCTATGGGGCCCGGACGCCTGGGTCCCTCCTCGGTCAAATCTATGGGGCCCGGACGCCTGGGTCCCTCACCAATGCAATCTATGGGGCCCGGACGCCTGGGTCGCTTCTATATCAAATCTATGGGGCCCGGACGCCTGGGTCCCTCCTTGGTCAAATCTATGGGGCCCGGACGCCTGGGTCCGTCCTCACTGCAATAATCTATGGGGCCCGGACGCCTGGGTCCCTCCTCGGACAGATATATATGGCCCGGAAGCCTGGGTCCCTCCTCACTGCAATAATCTATGGGGCCCAGAAGCCTGGGTCCCTCCTCAGTGCAATATCTATGGGGCCCGGACGCCTGGGTCCCTCCTCGGTCAAATCTATGGGGCCCGGACGCCTGGGTCCTTTCGCTATCAAATCTATGGACCCCGGACGACTGGGTCCCTCCTTGGTCAAATCTATGGGGCCCGGACGCCTGGGTCCCTCCTCGATCAAATCTATGGGGCCCGGACGCCTGGGTCCCTCCTCAGTGCAATCTATGGGGCCCTGGATGCCTAGGTCCCTCTTTGGTCAAATCTATGGGGCCCGGACGCCTGGGTCCCTCCTCAGTGCAATCTATGGGGCCCGGACGCCAGGGTCCCTCCCCATTCAAATCTATGGGGCCCGGACGCCTGGGTCCCTTCTGTGTAAAATCTATGGGGCCTGGACACCTGGGTCCCTCCTCTGTGCAATCTATGGGGCCCGGACGCCTGGGTCCCTCCTCACTGCAACAGTCTATGGGGCCTGGACGCCTGGGTCCCTCCTCGGTCAAATCTATGGGGCCCGGACGCCTGGGTCCCTCCTCAGTGCAATCTATCGGCCTCGGACGCCTGGGTCCCTCCTCATTCAAATCTATGGGGTCCGGACGCCTGGGTCCCTCTACCATCAAATCTATGGGGCCCGGACGCCTGGGTCCTTTTTAAGTGCAATCTATGGGCCTCGGATGCCTGGGTCCCTCCCCGGTCAAATCTATGGGGCCCGGACGCCTGGGTCCCTTCGCAGTCTAATCTATGGACCCCGGACGACTGGGTCCCTCCTTGGTCAAATCTATGGGGCCCGGACGCCTGGGTCCCTCCTCGATCAAATCTATGGGGCCCGGACGCCTGGGTCCCTCCTCAGTGCAATCTATGGGGCCCGGACGCCAGGGTCCCTCCCCATTCAAATCTATGGGGCCCGGACGCCTGGGTCCCTTCTGTGTAAAATCTATGGGGCCTGGACACCTGGGTCCCTCCTCAGTGCAATCTATGGGGCCCGGACGCCTGGGTCCCTCCTCAGTCAAATCTATGGGGCCCGGATTCCTGGGTCCCTCTTTGGTCAAGTCTATGGGGCCCAGACGCCTGGGTCCCTCCCCATTGCAATCTATGGGGCCCGGACGCCTGGGTCCCTCCTCGGACAAATCTATGGGGCCCGGACGCCTGGGTCCCTCCTCACTGCAATAATCTATGGGGCCCGGACGCCTGGGTCCCACCTCAAACAGATATATGGGGCCCGGACGCCTGGGTCCATCTTTGGTCAAATCTATGGGGCCCAGATCCCTGGGTCCCTGCTCAGTGCAATATCTATGGGGCCCGGACGCCTGGGTCCCTCCTCAATGCAATCTATGGGGCCCGGACGCCTGGGTCCCTCCTCGGTCAAATCTATGGGGCCTGGACGCCTGGGTCCCTCCTCAGTTCAATATCTATGGGGCCCCGACGCCTGGGTCCCTCCTCAGTCAAATCAATGGGGCCCGGACGCCTGGGTCCTTTATAAGTGCAATATCTATGGGGCCCGGACGCCTGGGTCCCTCTTTGGTGAAATCTATGGGGCCCGGACGCCTGGGTCCGTCACCAGTGCAATATCTATGGGGCCCGGACGCCTGGGTCCGTCACCAGTGCAATATCTATGGGGCCCGGACGCCTGGGTCCCTTTACTGTAAAATCTATGGGGCCTGGACACCTGGGTCCCTCCTCAGTGCAATCTATGGGGCCCGGACGCCTGGGTCCCTCTTTGGTCAAATCTATGGGGCCCGGACGCCTGGGTCCCTCCCAGTGCAATCTATGGGGCCCGGACGCCTGGGTCCTTTTTAAGTGCAATCTATGGGGCCCGGACGCCTGGGTCCCTCTTTGGTCATATCTATGGGGCCCGGACGCCTGGGTCCCTCCTCGGTCAAATCTATGGGGCCCGGACGCCTGGGTCCCTTTCCAGTCAAATCTATGGGGCCCGGACGCCTGGGTCCTTTTTAAGTGCAATCTATGGGCCTCGGACGCCTGGGTCCCTCCTCAGTCAAATCTGTGCGGCCCGGACGCCTGGGACCCTCATCCATCAAATCTATGGGGCCCGGACGCCTGGGTCCTTTTTAAGTGCAATCTATGGGCCTCGGACGCCTGGTTCCCTCCCCGGTCAAATCTATGGGGCCCGGACGCCTGGGTCCCTCCTCGGTCAAATCTATGGGTCCCGGACGCCTGGTTCCCTCCCCGGTCAAATCTATGGGGCCCGGACGCCTGGGTCCCTCCTCGATCAAATCTATGGGGCCCGGACGCCTGGGTCCCTCCTCAGTGCAATCTATGGGGCCCGACGCCTGGGTCCGTCACCAGTGCAATATCTATGAGGCCCGGACGCCTGGGTCCGTCACCAGTGCAATATCTATGGGGCCCGGACGCCTGGGTTCCTTCTCAGTCTAATCTATGGGGCCCGGACCCCTGGGTCCCTCCTCAGTGCAACAGTCTATGGGGCCTGGACACCTGGGTCCCTCCTCGGTCAAATCTATGGGGCCCGGACGCCTGGGTCCCTCCTCAGTGCAATCTATCGGCCTCGGACGCCTGGGTCCCTCCTCATTCAAATCTATGGGGTCCGGACGCCTGGGTCCCTCTACCATCAAATCTATGGGGCCCGGACGCCTTCGTCCCTTTGCCATCAATTCTATGGGGGCCGGACGCCTGGGTCCCTGTTTGGTGAAATCTATGGGGCCTGGACACCTGGGTCCCTCCCCGGTCAAATCTATGGGGCCCGGACGCCTGGGTCCCTCACCAGTGCAATCTATGGGGCCTGGACGCCTGGGTCTCTTCTATATCAAATCTATGGGGCCCGGACGCCTGGGTCCCTCCTTGGTCAAATCTATGGGGCCCGGACACCTGGGTCCCTCTTCACTGCAATAATCTATGGGGCCCGGAAGCCTGGGTCCCTCCTCACTGCAATAATCTATGGGGCCCAGAAGCCTGGGTCCCTCCTCAGTGCAATATCTATGGGGCCCGGACGCCTGGGTCCCTCCTCGGTCAAATCTATGGACCCCGGACGACTGGGTCCCTCCTTGGTCAAATCTATGGGTCCCGGACGCCTGGGTCCCTCCTCGATCAAATCTATGGGGCCCGGACGCCTGGGTCCCTCCTCAGTGCAATCTATGGGGCCCTGGATGCCTAGGTCCCTCTTTGGTCAAATCTATGGGGCCCGGACGCCTGGGTCCCTCCTCAGTGCAATCTATGGGGCCCGGACGCCAGGGTCCCTCCCCATTCAAATCTATGGGGCCCGGACGCCTGGGTCCCTTCTGTGTAAAATCTATGGGGCCTGGACACCTGGGTCCCTCCTCAGTGCAATCTATGGGGCCCGGACGCCTGGGTCCCTCCTCAGTGCAACAGTCTATGGGGCCCGGACGCCTGGGTCCCTCCTCGGTCAAATCTATGGGGCCCGGACGCCTGGGTCCCTCCTCAGTGCAATCTATCGGCCTCGGACGCCTGGGTCCCTCCTCATTCAAATCTATGGGGTCCGGACGCCTGGGTCCCTCTACCATCAAATCTATGGGGCCCGGACACCTGGGTCCCTCCTCAGTGCAATCTATCGGCCTCGGATGCCTGGGTCCCTCCTCAGTCAAATCTGTGCGGCCCGGACGCCTGGGACCCTCATCCATCAAATCTATGGGGCCCGGACGCCTGGGTCCTTTTTAAGTGCAATCTATGGGCCTCGGATGCCTGGGTCCCTCCCCGGTCAAATCTATGGGGCCCGGACGCCTGGGTCCCTTCGCAGTCTAATCTATGGGGCCCAGACGACTGGGTCCCTCCTTGGTCAAATCTATGGGGCCCGGACGCCTGGGTCCCTCCTCGATCAAATCTATGGGGCCCGGACGCCTGGGTCCCTCCTCACTGCAATAATCTATGGGGCCCGGACGCCTGGGTCCCTCCTCAGTGCAATCTATGGGGCCCGGACGCCAGGGTCCCTCCCCATTCAAATCTATGGGGCCCGGACGCCTGGGTCCTTTCTGTGTAAAATCTATGGGGCCTGGACACCTGGGTCCCTCCTCAGTGCAATCTATGGGGCCCGGACGCCTGGGTCCCTCCTCGATCAAATCTATGGGGCCCGGACGCTTGGGTCCCTCTTTGGTCAAATCTATGGGGCCCGGACGCCTGGGTCCCTCCCCATTGCAATCTATGGGGCCCGGACGCCTGGGTCCCTCCTCAGTCAAATCTATGGGGCCCGGACGCCTGGGTCCCTCCTCGGACAAGTCTATGGGGCCCGGACGCCTGGGTCCCTCCTCACTGCAATAATCTATGGGGCCCGGACGCCTGGGTCCCACCTCGGACAGATATATGGGGCCCGGACGCCTGGGTCCATCTTTGGTCAAATCTATGGGGCCCGGATCCCTGGGTCCCTGCTCAGTGCAATATCTATGGGGCCCGGACGCCTGGGTCCCTCCTCGGTCAAATCTATGGGGCCCGGACGCCTGGGTCCCTCCTCAGTTCAATATCTATGGGGCCCGGACGCCTGGGTCCCTCCTCAGTCAAATCAATGGGGCCCGGACGCCTGGGACCTTTTTAAGTGCAATATCTATGGGGCCCGGACGCCTGGGTCCCTCTTTGGTGAAATCTATGGGGCCTGGACGCCAGGGTCCCTCCTCAGTGCAATCTATGTGGCCCGGACGCCTGGGTCCGTCACCAGTGCAATATCTATGGGGCCCGGACGCCTGGGTCCGTCACCAGTGCAATATCTATGGGGCCCGGACGCCTGGGTCCCTTCTCTGTAAAATCTATGGGGCCTGGACACCTGGGTCCCTCCTCAGTGCAATCTATGGGTCCCGGACGCCTGGGTCCCTCTTTGGTCAAATATATGGGGCCCGGACGCCTGGGTCCCTCCCAGTGCAATCTATGGGGCCCGGACGCCTGGGTCCTTTTTAAGTGCAATCTATGGGGCCCGGACGTCTGGGTCCCTCCTCCGTCAAATCTATGGGGCCCAGACGCTTGGGTCCTTTTTAAGTGCAATATCTATGGGGCCCAGACGCCTGGGTCCCTCTTTGGTCATATCTATGGGGCCCGGACGCCTGGGTCCCTCCTCGGTCAAATCTATGGGGCCCGGACGCCTGGGTCCCTTTCCAGTCAAATCTATGGGGCCCGGACGCCTGGGACCCTCATCCATCTAATCTATGGGGCCCGGACGCCTGGGTCCTTTTTAAGTGCAATCTATGGGCCTCGGACGCCTGGTTCCCTCCCCGGTCAAATCTATGGGGCCCGGACGCCTGGGTCCCTCCTCAGTGCAATCTATGGGGCCTGGACGCCTGGGTCCCTCCCCATTGCAATCTATGGGGCCCGGACGACTGGGTCCCTCCTCAGTCAAATCTATGGGGCCCGGACGCCTGGGTCCCTCCTCGGACAAATCTATGGGGCCCGGACGCCTGGGTCCCTTCTCTGTAAAATCTATGGGGCCTGGACGACTGGGTCCCTCCTCAGTGCAATCTATGGGGCCCGGATGCCTGGGTCCTTTTTAAGTGCAATATCTATGGGGCCCGGACGCCTGGGTCCCTCCTCAGTGCAATCTATGGGGCCTGGACGCCTGGGTCCCTCCTCAGTGCAATATCTATGGGGCCCGGACGCCTGGGTCCCTCTTTGGTCAAATCTATGGGGCCCGGATGCCTGGGTCCCTTCTCAGTCAAATCTATGGGGCCCGGACGCCTGGGTCCCTCCTGCTCAAATCTATGGGGCCCGGACGCCTGGGTCCCTCATCATTGCAATCTATGGGGCCCGGACTCCTGGGTCCCTTATCGGTCAAATCTATGTGGCCCGGACGCCTGGGTCCCTCCTCAGTGCAATCTATGGGGCCCTGGACGCCTGGGTCCCTCTTTGGTCAAATCTATGGGGCCCGGACGCCTGGGTCCCTCTTTGGTCATATCTATGGGGCCCGGACGCCTGGGTCCCTCCTCGGTCAAATCTATGGGGCCCGGATGCCTGGGTCCCTCCTCAGTGCAATATCTATGGGGCCCGGACGCCTGGGTCCCTCCTCAGTCAAATCAATGGGGCCCGGATGCCTGGGTCCTTTTTAAGTGCAATATCTATGGGGCCCGGACGCCAGGGTCCCTCCTCAGTGCAATCTATGGGGCCCGGACGCCTGGGTCCGTCCCCAGTGCAATATCTATGGGGCCCGGACGCCTGGGTTCCTTCTCAGTCTAATCTATGGGGCCCGGACCCCTGGGTCCCTCCTCAGTGCAACAATCTATGGGGCCTGGACGCCTGGGTCACTTCTCAGTCAAATCTATGGGGCCCGGACGGCTGGGTTCCTCCTTGTTCAAATCTATGGGGCCCGGACGCCTGGGTCCCTCACCAGTGCAATCTATGGGGCCTTGGACGCCTGGGTCCCTCTTTGGTCATATCTATGGGGCCCGGACGCCTGGGTCCCTCCTCGGTCAAATCTATGGGGCCCGGACGCCTGGGTCCCTCCTCAGTGCAATTTATGGGACCCGGACGCCTGGGTCCCTCCTCAGTCAAATCTATGGGGCCCGGACACCTGGGTCCCTCCTCAGTGCAATAATCTATGGGGCCCGGACGCCTGGGTCCCACCTCGGACAGATATATGGGGCCCGGACGCCTGGGTCCATCTTTGGTCAAATCTATGGGGCTCGGACGCCTGGGTCCCTCCTCGGTGCAATATCTATGAGGCCCGGACGCCTGGGTCCCTCCCAGTGCAATCTATGGGGCCCGGACGCCTGGGTCCCTCCTCGGTCAAATCTATGGGACCCGGACGCCTGGGTCCCTCCTCAGTGCAATATCTATGGGGCCCGGACGCCTGGGTCCCTCCTCAATCAAATCAATGGGGCCGGGACGCCTGGGTCCTTTATAAGTGCAATATCTATGGGGCCCGGACGCCTGGGTCCGTCACCAGTGCAATATATATGGGGCCCGGACGCCTGGGTTCCTTCTCAGTCTAATCTATGGGGCCCGGACCCCTGGGTCCCTCCTCAGTGCAACAATCTATGGGGCCTGGACGCCTGGGTCCCTCCTCGGTCAAATCTATGGGGCCCGGACGCCTGGGTCCCTCCTCAGTGCAATCTATCGGCCTCGTACGCCTGGGTCCCTCCTCATTCAAATCTATGGGGTCCGGACACCTGGGTCCCTCTACCATCAAATCTATGGGGCCCGGGCGCCTGGGTCCCTTTGCCATCAATTCTATGGGGCCCGGACGCCTGGTTCCCTACTCAGTGCAATCTATGGGGCCCGGACACCTGGGTCCCTGTTTGGTGAAATCTATGGGGCCTGGACACCTGGGTCCCTCCCCGGTCAAATCTATGGGGCCCGGACGCCTGGGTCCCTCACCAGTGCAATCTATGGGGCCCAGACGCCTGGGTCGCTTCTATATCAAATCTATGGGGCCCGGACGCCTGGGTCCCTCCTTGGTCAAGTCTATGGGGCCCGGAAGCCTGGTGCCCCTCCTCACTGCAATAATCTATGGGGCCCAGAAGCCTGGGTCCCTCCTCAGTGCAATATCTATGGGGTCCGGACGCCTGGGTCCCTCCTCATTCAAATCTATGGGGCCCGGACGCCTGGGTCCCTCCTCGGACAAATATATGTGGCCCGGACGCCTGGGTCCCTCCTCAGTGCAATATCTATGGGGCCCGGACGCCTGGGTCCCTCCTCGGTCAAATCTATGGGTCCCGGACGCCTGGGTCCCTCCTCATTGCAATCTATGGGGCCCGGATCCCTGGGTCCCTGCTCAGTGCAATATCTATGGGGCCCGGACGCCTGGGTCCCTCCTCAGTCAAATCTATGGGACCCGGACGCCTGGGTCCCTCCTCAGTGCAATATCTATGGGGCCCGGACACCTGGGTCCCTCTTTGGTGAAATCTATGGGACCCGGACGCCTGGGTCCCACCTCGGACAGATATATGGGGCCCGGACGCCTGGGTCCCTCCCAGTGCAATCTATGGGGCCCGGACGCCTGGGTCCCTTTGCTATGAGCAGGGACGGCACAAAGCCTTTTCTACCTGCCTCCCTCACCTGGCTGTGGTCTCCCTGTTCCTCATCACTGCCATGTTTGCCCACCTGAAGCCCCCCTCCATCTCCTCTCCATGGCTGGATCTGGTGGTGTCAGTTCTGTACTCGGTGGTGCCTCCAGCAGTGAACCCCCTCATCTATAGCATGAGGAACCAGGAGCTCAAGGATGCCCTGTGCAAACTCATATCTTACAGTTTCCTGAAGCAATAAACTGCCCATCTGCTTCTATATAGAAGTTTTAATGTAACTTGTTAGAGGTCCAGCTTGTCATCTGTATTTTCTGTTGTTTTTGGCATTTTTTTTATTCTGATAATGTTGTCATCCCCTTTCTAAATCACTGTCTGCTTTTCTTTTATAACCCCTGCTTGTGTAAATGAGGAGTCATGATCTGTGTGTATTTAAACAAAATAAAGTGTCCTGTAGTGACTTGTTTTTCACTATATCCTTCCTGCAAGGCCTTTTGGAGCTGCAGGGAGAGTTTCTGTCCATGGGAGGAGGGGAAAAGGGTCCAGCATGTCAGCCCTGCCAGGGAGCAGCAGCGCTTGTTCTTCCAGAGCTGTTCTGGTTCCACTCCACACTCTCCTTCTCATCCCTTGTGTTGGTGCAAGGCCTGAGTGTCTGGCAGCTTGGTCACCGTCCTGCTGTGTGTCAGTCCTGTGGACGCAGGCAGGGACAGGCAATGGGCACTGCTGTGACAGAGCTGGCCTCAGTAACAGTACTTCCACAAGGAAAAGTGATCTTCTTTGGGCGGTGCATGACGGTTTATATCTTCTTGCAATGTTTCTCTCAAGCTTATTCCTACAAAAGTCACTCATAAAATGCCATTGTGCATCTGAACAGTGTGTGTGTGCAGGGCTGGCACACAGCAGTGTCCTCTCACAGCCAGGCTCCTGCCAGAGACCTGCAGGACCAGCAGAGCAGGGGCTGGGCTGTGCCCGTGTTCACTGGAAACACTGCAGAAGCTGCCCCAGGACATCATCATGGACTGGCCCCTCACAACCACCATTTCCAGCACTGGCCTCTCTCCCCAGCTCACCGAGGTTGTTCTTCCCTCCATGGAGGGACACTGAATGAGCAGGTCAGCAGTCCATGTTTGCATTGTACAGATGAGATGCGAGTATGCACATCATGTGCCTGAGATGGCATGAACCTGAGTGAGCAGAAACGCCATCAGCTACTCCTGGGACTTCCATGAAGGCCTGCAGGACAGACAGTGTCTCGAGGTCACTTCACATTGGGAGTAACAGCCCACGGGAAACCACCCACTGGGATCTTCCTCCTTGAACTGAGGTCCCCATGTCCATTTCTCATGATGTGGGGCTGAGGTGTCTCCCATCCCTTTGGGGTAGCAACAGGAGGCCAGAGGTACAATGTGACTCCTGTCTCTGTGAGTAAAAGGGACAGACTCTGTCTCTGAACATCCCTGGGTGCATAAGGAGTCCACGAGGCCAGCTCTGATGGAACCCTGGCATTTCTGTGTGTGACTCCAGGAACAATCCCCAGTGGCCCAGTGACATTCATCTCAGCTGCTGGGACGGCTCATTGCAAGTGCTCCTGTCTGCTACATCACCCTTGCCCAAGATTCTGGATTGTGCTTTCAAAAGTGACAGCAGAATCAGAGAAGTTCTGAGGTCCTTGGAGAAGGAAGATGTCAAACCCATCTTCAAGAAGGGCCTGAAGGAGGATTTGAAGAATTAAGGGCTGGTCAGCCTACCTCTGTCCCTGGGAAGGGGATAGGCAGCGTCTTCCTGCACCAGTTTCCTGGAACCTGAAGGACAAGGAGGCATTGCTGAACCGAAATGAGCAGAAAATCCAGTGAGTCCCAAGAAATGCTCTGGACCCATTCCAGACCTTTAGACCCCCAGGAAAGAACTCAGTGACAGTGCAGCCCATGCAGTTGCATCTGTGTCCCTCACGGAGCAGCACCACCAGTGTGCAGTCACCCCATGGTTCTGCAGCCAACCTGCTCTGCAGAGCATCAGTGACAGGTTGGGGCCCTGTGGGGACCACAGGATGGGGCCAGGAGAACCAGAGAGAGAAAAATGCCGGTCCTTATGCTCTGGTACTTCAGTCCTGGTGCTCATCACGTGTCCTTAAGACAAACTTATGCACCCCTCTTGTCAACCTTACCCGAGAAGTCACCACAGGACAAGGCTCCTGAGCTGGAGAACTGGGGTCCAGCTGTGACCAGAAGAAGGGTAAGGCCTGTCCTGGGTCCTCTAAAGGGCTGGCAGCCTCTGTGATCTCCACCAGAAAAGGCAGCGTGCAGGAAAATATAGACCATCCCCATGCCCACTGGAGGCCCTTAGGAAGAGTTCCTCTCTTCAAATATCCAACCTGGCTTGCTGCTGCATGAACAACCAGGAGAAACTGCCCCTGGACCCTGATTCCAGACCCCATCTCCTCCACCCATATAGGCAGTGCTCTCCCCCTTGGCACTGAGGTGGTTCCAGGGACCCAAGAGGGGAGGAGATGTTGGGTGGGGATATGGTGTCCTTCAGTGCTCCTCATGGTACCTCCTGCTGGGCTTTGTGCCACTGGTCACAACCCTCTGAGCCTGGATGTTCAGCCAGTTCTCAGTGGTGCTAAACAGGAACATGCCCATGAGCACATTGGGCTGCACTGGGAGGAGCGTGGCCACCCAGACAAGGGCAGTTATTGTCCATCGTGACTCAGCACTGGTGTGGTCACATCTGGAGCCATGTGTTCCAGTGTGAGGTTCCCCATTCTGGAGGAACGGGAGGAGCTGTCATGTGGCCAGAGAAAGTCTGGGTCATGTGTGGAGATGTTCTTTAGCCTGGTGGAGCATTCTTTAGCCTGGTGAAGTAGAGCCTGAGGAAACACGCTGTTTTTACTGAAATTGAGTTAATTTTTTTCATGCATTTTGAACCTCTCTCCTTCACAGCCAGTACAGTTTTTTGTTTAGATTTACTATGAGAATATTGAGATAACACTGTTTCTTGACTGGGATAGAGTTCATTTTGTCTTTTAGCAGCTTTACAGTGTTTGCCATTTGCTATGAAAGGAATGTCAGAACTCACTGATATCTTGGCAGTTATCAGTGAAACCAAGGACTTCTTTGGCCATCCAGCTGTGGATGCAGATGGGCAGGAGGGGACACAGACAGGACAGCACCTGGATTGACATGCAGGCTGATCAATGAAATATTCCCTATCATTAGCGTCATGCTCAGTCTAAAGCTGGAGCCAGATTTAGGGCTTGTTACATCCGTTACTTTGGGTTTTCCAGCTGGTTTGGTGAGTTCCATTCAGAAGTTTCATCCTGTCAGGAGTTCAATGTCAGTTCGGCCTTTTGCCGTTCTGCCATTTTGCCGTTGGCCTTTGGGCCTTTCTGCCTGTTGCCCTTTTTCTCTCTCTCGCTGGGATGGGCTGTTCAGGACCAAGGTGCTCCCTTCTGCAGGACTGGCTGCTCCGTGTGACTGGAGTTACACAGGGGATAGCACTGAGTATATTTTGTTAATTTAATTTATCTATTTCTATTTAACTTACCTTGACTACTGTCAGTGAAACCAAGGACTTCTCTGGAGTGCAGCTGCAGGTGCAAATTGTTAGGAGAGGGCACAGACAGGACAGCACCTTGATTGACATCCAGGTCAATAACAAGCTATTCTCTACCATTAGTTTCATGCTTGGTATAAAGCTGGAGATGCCTTTTCCAGCCAGTTAGTTTTGGTTTTCCAGCTACATTGGTTAGCTCTGTTCGGAAGTTCCATTCTATTGGGAATTCAGTGTTAGTTCAGTCTTACGATGTTTTGCTGTTTTTCAGTTGGCCCTTGGGCCTCTCTGCCTTTTGCACTTGTACTTTCTCTTGCTGGGATCAGCTGTTCAGGACCAGGGTGCTCTCTTCTTTTGGGCTGCCTGTTCAGCACAACTGGAGTTCTGTGGGGGATGGCACTGAGTGTCATATATTTTACTTTATGTATATCTTAGTATAAGTATATTATTAGTAGTAGTGTATTATTTTTATTGTCTTATTAATTTTTTGTCTAAACCCACAAGTTTCTTACTTCCCATTCAGTTCTCTCCCTTATCCCACCTGGGGACTGGGAGCAGGATGTGAGCAGCTATCAAGGACTTAGTTGGTGGCTGTGGTAAAACCATGACAAGAAAGGGCAGTAGTAGCTTCAGAAACCTTGAAAATCACTTTCCAAGATGGTGTCAATTTTTAATTTTTTTTGTTGTTGTTGGGAAACAGCACGAGAAAGGAAAACCATCAGAAACTGCAGCTCTGGAGGTCCAGAGTGGAGCTCAGGATAGAGAAATGTCATTCTGAGTGCAGTGCTGTGGTCATTCAGAAGGACTCTGGATCAGTCATGACTCTGTGTTTCCAGGAACAGCTGGTGAGGATGGAGAGACAGCAGCACAGGTGGGGACACACTGGGCTGAGAACAAGGTGGGGAAGCACATGGGGTGTCTGCAGCCTGTGGGGAAACAGCCACAGGCCTGGGACAGTGCAGGATGGACTGTGGTGGAGATGGCCAAGGGCGCTGGCAAGGCTGGATGTCCCTGAAAGAGCCAAGGTCTTTGTCCCCTTGGCTGTGGCTGATGTTCCTGCCAGCGAGGCCTAAGAGGAGACACATGGTTGTCATGGCCATGGCACCCCATTGCCTCCTTGCACCCCCAGGGAGTGTCACACCATTGTCCTGCACTGGGCATCACACTCCCCACAGCCCCAGGAAGAGCCCTGAGCCACACGTGAGGGACAGGATCTCCCTTCCTAGGGGCAGGGGCTCAAGGCTTGGCCATTGTCCTTCATCAGACAAACCAAGGGCTTTCTCAGCATCAGAGCTGCTGCACTTTGCCTTTGCCTGATGCAATCACAGCCTCCAATTATCTGCTCTAACGAGTCCCTGGGGAGGCTTTGTCAGTAACAGCCCTCAGTGGGGCCGATAATGCTTCAAGGTACTTTGGAGTTTGCTTCTGGCTTTGACTTCTTGAGCAGATTCTTCAGTCTGTCCTTGGTATCTGAGGTTCATGGACTCAGCACCAAATACACCATGGGGCTCATTAAAACACAGAAAGCCCTAACGAGCAATGTTTCTTTCTCTAATTTTCTTCAAATCTTCAAGCCTTGTAGAACTAACTGGAGAGGTTTCAATGGGACACTTGCTGATGAAGGTTTCGAAGAAGTGTTCATAAAGGAGGTTTTTTCTTTCCAGGGTGTTTTCTGTCATTTTCCAGTGTATAGAAGAAGTGACAGCAGCATTCTACACTGGACATTGATCCCGAGGGTCTCCTGAAGACATCTGGACAGGCAGGAGAACAGTCCCTTGAGGCTGGACACTGTATGGACAACCGGGCTCCTCACCCCCACCCCCAGTCTGCCGGTTCCCTCATTGGCCACCAGAGATTGCATCACTTTTCCTCCATCAGACTTCTCCACTGAGCTCTGCAGGAGGTGCTGCAGCTCCTGTGCACCAGCTCCACCTGCTCTCCTGTGCAAACACTGCAGAGTTTAATAAACAGCAAAACACTCTCCTCAGCTGTGTGTGTAAGCTGGATCTGATGAGGTCCACCATCCATAAGGGACATCCACACAAGAACTGGTTCAGACAGAGAGACAGGAGAGGATAGAAATAAACACAATGAACGTGTTGACTGCCATGTTAATTAGAGCTCTGAAGAACGGGGCAAGTTTGTAACTCCCTGAAGCTCAAAGCAGAAACCAGACAGTTGAGAGGCCACTGAATGACCAAAGAGCAAGTGGAGGAGAAACCTGAGAGCACTGGGAAGGGCAAACGTCCAGACAGTGCTGGAAAGTTGTCCTTTGACAGGGACATTTAATCAGGAGACGTGGGAACTCCTGAATGATGAGGGAGTTGAAATACCAGAGTGTCGGTAATAGAAGTACAGGGGAAGACCAGTATTTCTTCTCCTATCCTTAGTACACTTCCAGACAGACATCAGTCATCAGCTGTCTCACCATAACCAGCCAGTGCCATTTTAGGACCCCCAGTGTACCTGAGGTGCTGGCCTGGGATTGGCATCTATCACACAGGACCTGGGGAGACCAGAGCACCTTGCAGTGCAGGTGGAGCCTGGGCAGGGGTTCCCGGGGCATCTACACTGGCACCAGGTGTTTGTGTCCCTGGAGCTGAAGACATTTGTGTCCTAAATCCATGCCCAGTTCTGGAAAACTCTTTCCTTTTCAATGAAAAGAGACTCCCCCACAAAGACTTTGAAATAACTAACTAACTAACTAACTAACTAACTAACTAACTAACTAACTAACTATCTAAGTAGGTAAGTAAGTAAATAAATAGGTAAATAAATAAGTAAATAAACAAGTAAATAAATAAGTAAACAAGTAAATAAATAAGTAAATAAGTAAATAAATACATAAATACATAAATACATAAATACATAAATACATAAATACATAAATACATAATACATAAATACATACATTAATAAATATAAAGAAAGAAGGAAAGAAAGAGGGAAAGAAGGAAAGAAGGAAGAAAAGAAGGAAGGAAGGAAGGAAGGAAGGAAGGAAGGAAGGAAGGAAGGAAGGAAGGAAGGAAGGAAGGAAGGAAGGAAGGAAGGAAGGAAGGAAGGAAGGAAGGAAGGAAGGAAGGAAGGAAGGAAAGAAAGAAGGAAGGGAAGAAGGAAGGGAAGAAGGAAAGAAGGAAGGAAGGAAAGAAAGAAAGAAAGAAAGAAAGAAGAAAGAAAAAGAACGTTGACACCTTCCTTTGCTTTGGATCTTTGTCTTCAGTTCTTATTTTAATATTCATTGACATCAGCTGACATCTGATGGGCCTGCGGGCATGAAGCCAAGATCATGTTGTGTCTTGCACAGCGCCCCTTGCCCTCTGAACCTTCCCTGCCCAGGACTCCTCACACGTTGCCCAGAGTGAGTCACACTGAGGTGTTGGCTGGTTCACTGGCTGAGATGTTGGTTTAGATGGTCACCTACAGCACAGGTGAATCCTGCCCCATCATCGCCTGCTCTGCTCCAGTCTGAAACAGAGCCCAACATCACAAGGGGATCATGAGAGAACTGAGGTTGAAGGGGCCTCAGGAGTCTGCAGTCCAACCTGTCACCAACTGGGTCACACCAAGGTGTTCAAGCCTTGATTCAATCAGAGCCTTAGCAGGACTAGAGAAGTGATTACCCCTTTGTACTGGGTACTGGTGAGGCTGCACCTTGAATCCTGGGGTCAGTTTTAGGCCCCTCATGGCAAGGAAGACATTGAGGTGCTGGAGAGAGTTCAGAGGAGGGTGACAAGGCTGGTGAAGGGTCTGGAGCACCAGTCGGACGAGGAGCGGTTGAGGGAGCTGGGGCTGTTCAGCCTTGAGAACAGGAGGCTGAGGAGAGACCTTGTCGCTGTCTACAACTACCTGAAAGGAGGTTTTGTCATGGAGGGTGTTGGTCTCTTCTCCCAAGTAGCAAGTGATAGGACAAGAGGAAATGGCCTCAAGTTGCACACGGGGAGGTTTAGATTGGATATTAGGAATAAATTATTTGGGGAAAGGGTTTTGAAGCAATGGAGCAGACTGCCCAGTGAGGTTGTGGAGTCACCGTCACTGAAGGTGTTTAAAAGACATACAGAAGAGGTTCTTAGGGACATGGTTTAGTGCCAGATTTAGGTTATGGTTGGACTGGATGATCTTAAGGGTCTCTTGCAACCACAATTATTCTATGATTCCATGATAAGCCAGTTTTGCTATTTTCTTTCTCAGAGGACCATGCAGCCTCCCTGAGAGCCAGGACTTTTCTGAGGTGTTTGGGAGACGTCTCACGGTCACACCAGCCAGTTCCACCAGCACTTGTCTGTCCCTTCCCAGACCAAACCTTTTCTCCATATGCCAACCTTCCAGGCGAGTTTCTGGGACACAGCAAATGCTGTCCAGGTCTTCTGGGCCTGTTCAGAGAGAGCAGCAGCCCAACATGTTGATGGTCTTTCTGTGCACCTCAAAGCCTTCCTGACCATTTTTCTCAATGTCCTTCTTGTACCCAACCTTTCTGGTCCTTAAGCTGCACATCAGGGGATTGATCAGGGATGTGGGGAAGGTGTAGAAAAAAGGCTTTGTCAAACTGTCTTGCGAGGGCTGTTCTGGGCATCCCACAGTCCAGGATGAGGGTGCTGGAGAAACCAGTGGCACAGGTGAGGTGAGAGGTCCAGGAACTCATTCATTCCTATTGAACGCCATTGAATTCTATTGACTCCCATTCATTCCTATTGACCCCATTGAATTCTATTGACTCCCGTTCATTCCTATTGACTCCATTGACTCCCACTGATTCCTATTGACACCATTGACTCCCATTGATTCCCATTGATTCCCATTGACTCCCATTGAGCCCCATTCATTCCTATTGACTCCCATTGATTCCTATTGAGCCCCATTGACTCCCATTGATTCCCATTGACTCCTATTGACACCCATTCATTCCTATTGAGTCCCATTGACTCCCATAGACTCCCATTGATTCCCACTGACTTCCATTGATCCCCATTGACTTCCATTGACTTCTATTGATCCCCATTGACCCCCATTGACCCCCATTGACTTCTATTGATCTCTATGGGTGTCTATGAGTCCCATTGACCCCCATTGATCCCCATTGACTTCCATTGATCTCTATGGGTGTCTACGGGTCCCATTGACTCCCATTGACCCCCATTGACTCCCATTGACTTCTATTGATCTCTATGGGTATCTATGGGTCCCATTGACTCCCATTGACTTCTATTGATCTCTATGGGTGTCTATGGGTCCCATTGACTCCCATTGACCCCCATTGACTTCTATTGATCTCTATGGGTGTCTACGGGTCCCATTGACCCCCATTGACTCCCATTGACTCCTATTGATCTCTATGGGTGTCTATGGGTCCCATAGCCTCCCAGTAGCCCCCATTGCCCCCCATTGTCCCCACACCCACCTGGCCCCCTCTTGTCCCAGCCGGCCATCATGGTGCCCATGCTGAGCCCCATGCCCCGGTAGCCATAGACCAGGAAACAGTGTCATTGGTGAGAGGTCCAGGAGTAGAAGGCCTTGTGTCTGTCTACACTGGGGTAGAGCAGTGATGCGTTCGTGGGATGCCCATGTGAACAGGAAGGGGACAAATAGCTCTAAAATGCCTTCCAGCCAGTTCTTTACCCATCACAGATACACCATCCAGGCCATGAGCTGCAGCTTCTCCAGGAGATGCTGTGGGATACGGTGTCACAGGCTTTACTGCAGTCTAAGGACACAACACCCACAGCCTGTGTGGCGGATTCACTTCCCACAACAGACCTTCCCTCATCTGCTCAGCCGGTCACCTTGTCACAGAAGGAGATCAGGGTGGCCAAGCAGGACCTGCCTTTCATCAAGCCACGCTGATTGGGCCCGATTGCTCGTCTCGTGTGTGTGACCTCACAGTCCTTTGCCAGCCATGTTCCTGCTGTTGGCCAATCCCCTGCAGAGGCAGAAGTGACCTCACAGTGCCCTCCACACCCATTGGCTCCCTACTGGACTATGAGTTCCTGAGACACAGTGACCACAGGGCATCGTACCCACCATCACCCTCCTTGTGGTCCAGTGTGTGAGCAGATCAAACCAAGCTGCTTTCATCAAATGTATCTGATAGATTCCTCTCAAGGGTTTGAGTGGAGAAACGTTCCTCAGAGGAGCTGCTGTATTTACTCTGGGGCATTTTACATCTCTGCTTCTGCCTCTGATTTTTTCTTCTCCTTCCTCTGTCTATTCTGATGTGAAAGAGCTCTCCAAGGAAAAGATTCATGGAATCCTACAATAACACAGGTTGGAAGAGACCATAGAGATGTGTGGGGGGCGTGGCTTGTTGAATGAAGGGGAGGGGGCGGAGCCTCCCGCAGGCCCCGCCCCCCGGCGCTGACGCCCCGCCCCCCGGCCCCGCCCCCTCCCTTTGGCCCCGCCCCTCTCTCCCCAGGGCCCCGCCGAGCCCAAGGCCGTCAAGAGGAAGATCGCGCTGATTGGTCAGTGGGCGGAGGGGGCGTGGCCGGGGGGGGCGTGGCCTGGAGGGCGGGGGTTGAGCTATGGGGGTCAATGGGGCCATAGGGATGAATGGAGGGGGCGTGGCTTAGTAAAGGGGGCGGGGCTGGAGGGGGTGAATGGGTGAATGGAGGGGGCATGGCTTGTGGTGGGCGGGGCTTAAGCCCCATTGATCTCTATGGGAGGGGTGGGTTTAATGGGGGGGTAATAGGGATGAATGGGGGGCGTGGCTTAAACTGGTGGGCGGGGCTTAATGGGTTGTCTGTAGGGTAATAGAGATGAATGGGTGGGCTGCCCCATAGATTTCAGCGACCCACAAGCTCACTTATGGGGCAGCAAACCCCCCCCCCCCCCCCCCTTGGACCCACAAGTTCACTTATGGGGCAGACTCGGTGACCCCCAACTTATGGGGCAGCACATGGACTCCTGAGACCCACAAGTTATGGGGCACCCCATGGATCTCCAGACCCACAACTTATGGGGCAGCCCATGGACTCCTGGGACCCCCAAGTCACTTATGGGGCACCCACCCCATGGATCTCAAGACCCTCAAGTCACTTATGGGGCAGCACATGGACTCCTGAGACCCACAAGTTACTTATGGGGCACCCCACGGATATCAAGACCCTCAAATCACTTATGGGGCACCCCATAGATCTCCAGATCCATAACTTATGGGGCACCCCATAGATCTCCAGCCCCCCAACTTATGGGGCAGCCCATGGACTCCTGAGACCCCCAAATCACTTATGGGGCACCCCATGGATCTCCAGACCCACAACTTATGGGGCACCCCATGGATCTCCAGACCCACAAGTCACTTATGGGGCACCCCATGGATCTTCAGACCCCCAAGTCACTTATGGGGCACCCCATGGATCTCCAGACCCACAACCTATGGGGCACCCCATGGATCTCCAGACCTACAAGTTACTTATGGGGCAGCCCATGGATCTCCAGACCCACAAGTTACTTATGGGGCACCCCATGGATCTCCAGACCCACAACTTATGGGGCAGCTCATAGACTGCTGAGACCCCCAAGTTACTTATGGGGCACCCCATGGATCTCCAGACCCACAACTTATGGGGCACCCCATGGATCTCCAGACCCCCAAGTCACTTATGGGGCACCCCATGGATTTCAAGACCCACAAGTTACTTATGGGGCAGCCAATGGACTCCTGAAACCCTCAAGTTATGGGACACCCACCCCATGGATCTTCAGACCCCCAAGTCACTTATGGGGCACCCCATGGATTTTCAGACCCACAAGTTACTTATGGGGCACCCCATGGATCTCCAGACCCCCAAGTCACTTATGGGGCACCCCATTGATCTCAAGACCCACAAGTCACTTATGGGGCAGCCCATGGATCTCCAGACCCACAACTTATGGGGCACCCCATGGATCTCCAGACCCCCAGGTCACTTATGGGGCACCTCATGGATTTCAAGACCCACAAGTTACTTATGGGGCAGCCAATGGACTCCTGAGACCCCCAAGTCACTTATGGGGCACCCTATAGATCTCCACCCCCCCCAACTTATGGGGCAGCCCATGGACTCCTGAGACCCCCAAGTCACTTATGGGGCACCCCATGGATCTCCAGACCCCCAGGTCACTTATGGGGCACCTCATGGATTTCAAGACCCACAAGTTACTTATGGGGCAGCCAATGGACTCCTGAGACCCCCAAGTCACTTATGGGGCACCCTATAGATCTCCAGCCCCCCCAACTTATGGGGCAGCCCATGGACTCCTGAGACCCCCAAGTCACTTATGGGGCACCCACCCCATGGATCTCAAGACCCTCAAGTCACTTATGGGGCACCCCATAGATCTCCAGACCCACAACTTATGGGGCACCCCATGGATCTCAAGACCCCCAACTTATGGGGCAGCCCATGGACTCCTGAGACCCCCCCCCCCCCCCCCCCCCACTTATGGGGCAGCCCCATGGTGACCAATGGGATCAATTTGAAGTTGGGGGGGCGGGGTTTGGGGGGGCGTGGCTTGTTGAATGAAGGGGAGGGGGCGGAGCCTCCCGCTGGCCGCGCCCCCCGGCGCTGACGCCCCGCCCCCCGCCCCCGCCCCCTCCCCTTGGCCCCGCCCCTCTCTCCTCAGGGCCCCGCCCAGCCCAAGGCCGTCAAGAGGAAGATCGCGCTGATTGGTCAGTGGGCGGAGGGGGCGTGGCCGGGGGGGGGGGGGTGGCCTGGAGGGGGGGGGTGAGCTATGGGGGTCAATGGGGCCATAGGTATGAATGGAGGGGGCGTGGCTTAGTAAAGGGGGCGGGGCTGGTGGGGGTAATAGGGGTGAAGGGAGGGGGCGTGGCTTGTGGTGGGCGGGGCTTAAGCCCCATTGATCTCTATGGGAGGGGTGGGTTTAATGGGGGGTAATAGGGATGAATGGGGGCGTGGCTTAAGCTGGTGGGCGGGGCTTAATGGGTTGTCTATGGGGGTAATAGAGATGAATGGGTGGGCGTGGCTTGTGGTGGGCGGGGCTTGGGGACCATTGATCTCTATGGGAGGGGGTGTGGTCTATGGGGGTAATAGGGATGAATGGGGGGCGTGGCTTAAGGTGGTGGGCGGGGCTTAATGGGGGTCTATGGGGTAATAGGGATGAATGGGGGCGTGGCTAATGGTAGGCGTGGCTTATAGTGGTGGGCGGGGCTTAAGGGCTGGTCTATGGGGGTCATAGGGATGAATGGGGGGCGTGGCTTGAGCCGGTGGGCGTGGCTTAGTTCCCATTGATCTCTATGGGAGGGGGTGGAGCTTAATGGTTGGTTTATGGGGGTAATGGGGATGAATGGGGGGCGTGGCTTGACCTGGGGGGCGTGGCCTAAGCCCCATTGACCTCTATGGGGTTTAATGGGGGGTAATAGGGATGGGCCACGCCCACCACCATAAGCCACGCCCCCACTCATCCCTATTACCCCCACAAGCCCCGCCCACCACCCTAAGCCACGCCTACCATTAGCCACGCCCCCATTCATCCCTATTACCCCCCATTAAACCCACCCCTCCCATAGAGACCAATGGGGCTTAAGCCCCGCCCACAACAAGCCACGCCCCCTCCCTTCATCCCTATCACCCCACCAGCCCCGCCCCCTTTACTAAGCCACGCCCCCTCCATTCATCCCTATGGCCCCATTGACCCCCATAGTTCAACCCGCCCCCCCCAAGCCACGCCCCCCGCCCCCCAGGCCACGCCCCCCAGCCGAGGACACGCCCCCCACCCCATGCCACGCCCACCCCCCCAAACCCCGCCCCCTCCCTTCCAGAGCCTGGTCCCGGAAATCAAAGTGGGGGGAGGGGGCGGGGCCAGCGACCCCCCCCCGAGCTCTCCCCCGCCCACTTCCGGGGAGCGAGGGGAGGGGCTGGATGACGTCAGCGAGGGGGCGGAGCCCCCCGGGGGAGGGGGCGGGGCCGGCGCGTCCCCCCCCCCATTGAAGATCATCAGGACGGTCACCCAGGTGGGTCGGGATTGGTCGGGGGGCACGGGGGGCGTGGCCTGGGGTGGGGGGGCGTGGCCTGAGGGGGGGCGTGGCTTGGGTGGGGGGGCAGGTTGAGGTATGGGGGGTAATGGGGCCGTAGGGATGAATGGAGGGGGCGTGGCTTAGCGGAGGGGGCGTGGTTTGTGGGGGTAATAGGGATGAAGGGAGGGGGCGGGGCTTATGGTGGTGGGCGGGGCTTAAGCCCCATTGATCTCTATGGGAGGGGTGGATTTAATGGGGGGTAATAGGGATGAATGAGGGGGGCGTGGCTTATGGTGGTGGGCGGGGCTTAATGGGGGTCTATGGGGGTCATAGGGATGAATGGGGGCGTGGCTTAGGCTGGTGGGCGGGGCTTAATGGGGGTCTATGGGGGTCATAGGGATGAATGGGGGGGCGTGGCTTGAGTCCCATTGATCTCTATGGGAGGGGCGGGGCCGGCACCCAGGGGGGTCCCGGCCACGCCCCCTTCGCTCTGATTGGCTGGTGGCTTAATGGTTTGTGCTCTATTCATTGGCCACGCCCCCCTTGCAGGTGATTGGTGCGGAGAACGGCGGGGAGGAGCCCGCGGGGGGGGGGTGGCGCCGAGGCCACGCCCCCCGGCGCTCAGGCCACGCCCCCCGCTGCTGAGGCCACGCCCACGGAGCCGCCCGTTAAGAGAAGTGGGTGAAGGGGGGGGGGGTGAACCCCCATTGAAAACCATTGGGACCCATTGAAACCATTGGGACCCATTGAACCCCATTGACCCCCATTGGGACCCATTGACCCCATTGGGACCCATTGAACCCCATTGAACCCATTGACCCCATTGGGAACCATTGAACCCATTGGGACCCATTGAACCCCATTGAACCCATTGAACCCATTGAACCCATTGGGACCCATTGAACCCCATTGAACCCATTGAACCCCATTGAACGCATTGACCCCATTGACCCCATTGACCCATTGACCCCATTGACCCCATTGACCCATTGAACCCCATTGAACCCCATTGACCCCCATTGGGACCCATTGACCCCATTGGGACCCATTGAACCCCATTGACCCCCATTGGGAGCCATTGACCCCATTGACCCCATTGACCCCATTGGGAACCATTGAACCCATTGGGACCCATTGAACCCCATTGAACCCATTGAACCCATTGAACCCATTGGGACCCATTGAACCCCATTGAACCCATTGAACCCCATTGAACGCATTGACCCCATTGACCCCATTGACCCATTGACCCCATTGACCCCATTGACCCATTGAACCCCATTGAACCCCATTGACCCCATTGGGACCCATTGACCCCCATTGACCCCCATTGAAAACCATTGGGACCCATTGACCCCATTGGGACCCATTGAACCCCATTGGGACCCATTGACCCCATTGACCCATTGACCCATTGACCCATTGAACCCCATTGACCCCATTGACCCCATTGAACCCCATTGAACCCCATTGAACCCCATTGACTTCTATTGACTCCCATTGGTTCTTATTGACTCCATTGAGTCTCATTGATTTCCATTCATTCCCATTGACTCCCATTGATTCCTATTCATTCCTATTGACTCCATTGACTCCCATTGATTCCTATTGAGCCCCATTGACCCCATTGAACCCATTGAACCCCATTGGGACCCATTGACCCCCATTGACCCCCATTGACCCCCATTGAACCCCATTGGGACCCATTGAACCCCATTGAACCCCATTGGGACCCATTGATTCCTATTGACTCCACTGACTCTCATTGTTTCCCGTTGATTCCCATTGACTCCCATTGATTCCTATTGAGAGACCCATTGTGACCCATAACAAACCCATTGTGACCCATAGAGACCCATAACTGACACATAGAGACCCATAGACACCCATAGACATCCATAGAGACCCGTAGGGACCCCCATTGTGCACCTGAGCAGCCTGGTGAGACCATAGAGACCCATAGATTGACCCATAGCGACCCATAACTAACCCATAGATACCCATAGACATCCATAGAGACCCATAGGGACCCATAGAGACCCATAGATTGACCCCTAGAGAGCCATAGGGACCCATAGGGACCCATAGAGACCCATAGTGACCCATAGACACCCATAGGGACCCATAGATTGACCCATAGAGACCCATAGAGACCCATAGATTGACCCCTAGAGAGCCATAGGGACCCATAGGGACCCATAGTGACCCATAGACACCCATAGGGACCCATAGATTGACCCATAGAGACCCATAGAGACCCATAGAGACCCATAGACACCCGTAGATTGACCCACAGTGACCCATAGTGACCCATAGACACCCATAGGGACCCATAGATTGACCCATAGAGACCCATAGAGACCCATAGAGACCCATAGATTGACCCACAGTGACCCATAGACACCCATAGAGACTCATAGATTGACCCATAGATTGACCCATAGTGACCCATAGCGACCCATAGATTGACCCATAGTGACCCGTAACTGACCCATAGACACCCATAGACACCCATAGAGACTCATAGATTGACCCATAGATTGACCCATAGTGACCCATAGCGACCCATAGATTGACCCATAGTGACCCGTAACTGACCCGTAGACATCCATAGTGACCCATAGTGCCCCACATCCTGCCCCACAAGTGCCCCACATCACCCCCATTTCCACCCCGAATATCCCCCCGTGTCCCCCCCATATTGACCCCATATTCACCCCACATCTTCCCCATTGTCTGCCCTATAAGTGCCCCATAGCTGCCCCACATCCTGCCCCATAAGTGCCCCATATCGACCCCATTTCCACCCCAAATATTCCCCCATTTCCACCCCGTATCTTCCCCATGTGTCCCCTGTATTCACCCCACACCCTGATATGGGGTCGATATGGGGTGGAAATGGGGAGATATCTGGGGTGGAAATGGGGCACTTGTGGGGCAGCTATGGGTCAATCTATGGGGCAGCTATGGGGCAGCCAATGGGGAAGATGTGGGGTGAGTATGGGGTTGATATGGGGGGGAAATGGGGAGATATTGGGGTGATATGGGGCACTTGTGGGGCGGGATGTGGGGCACTATGGGTCTCTATGGGTCTCTATGGGTGTCTATGGGTCATTATGGGTCAATCTATGGGTCACTATGGGTCACTATGGGTCAGTCTATGGGTCACAATGGGTTACTATGGGTCAATCTGTGGGTTGCTGTGGGTCAATCTATGGGTCTCTATGGGTCTCTATGGGTCATTATGGGTCAGTCTATGGGTCCCTATGGGTCAGTCTATGGGTGTTTATGGGTCCCTATGGGTCTCTATGGTCTCTATGGGTCATTATGGGTCAATCTATGGGTCCCTATGGGTTTCTATGGGTCACTATGGGTCAATCTATGGGTCACTCTATGGGTCCCTATGGGTCTCTAGGGGTCACTCTATGGGTCAATCTGTGGGTCACTCTATGGTCTCTATGGGTCTCTATGGGTCACTATCGTCTCTATGGGTCCCTATGGGTCAATCTATGGGTCTGTATGGTCACTATGGGTCACTCTATGGGTCAATCTATGGGTCTGCCCCCCAGTACAAGTCGGTGGAAGAGGCCGTGGGTCAGTCTATGGGTCCCTATGGGTCTCTATGGTCTCTGTGGGTCAATCTGTGGGTCTCTATGGGTCAGTCTATGGGTCAGTCTATGGGTCTCTATGGGTCTCTCTGTGTCCCTATGGGTGTCTATGTGTGTCTATGGGTCAATCTATGGGTCTCTATGGGTCTCTATGGGTCAATCTATGGGTCTGCCCCACACTCTGCCCCACAGTACGAGTCTGTGGAAGAGGCCGTGGGTCAGTCTATGGGTGTCTATGGGTCAGTCTGTGGTCTCTATGGTTCCTATGGTCCCTATGGGGTCTATGGGTCAATCTATGGGTCAATCTATGGGTCACTGTGGGTCTCTATGGGTCCCTATGGGTCACTACGGGTCAGTCTATGGGTGTCTATGGGTCCCTATGGGTCTCTATGGGGTGGCTATGGGGTGATCTATGGGGGTCTATGGGGCGCTATGGGGTGATCTATGGGGCGCTATGGGTCTCTATGGGGTGGCTATGGGGGGCTATGGGGTGATCTATGGGGCGCTATGGGGCGCTATGGGGCGATCTATGGGGCGCTATGGGTCCCTATGGGTCTCTATGGGGCGCTATGGGGCGCTATGGGGTGATCTATGGGGCGCTATGGGGTGATATGGAGCGCTATGGGGCGCTATGGGGCGATCTATGGGGCGCTATGGGGTGATCTATGGGGCGCTATGGGGTGCTATGGGGGTCTATGGGTCTCTATGGGGTGGCTATGGGGGGCTATGGGGTGATCTATGGGGGTCTATGGGGCGCTATGGGGTCATCTATGGGGTGGGATATGGGGTGCTATGGGGAGCTATGGGGTCTATGGGTCTCTGTGGGTGTTTATGGGTCTCTATGGGTCAATCAATGGGTGTCTATGGGTCTCTATGGGTCTCTATGGGTTTCTATGGGGTGCTATGGGGTGCTATGGGGCAGCTATGGGGTGTATGGTCTCTATGGGTCTCTATGGGACCCATTGTTCCCTATGGGTCTCTATGGGTCAATCTATGGGTCAATCTATGGGTACCATTGTTCCCTATGGGTCAATCTATGGGTCCCATTGTTCTCTATGGGTCTCTATGGGTCAATCTATGGGTCAATCTATGGGTACCATTGTTCCCTATGGGTCAATCTATGGGTCCCATTGTTCTCTATGGGTCTCTATGGGTCAATCTATGGGTCAATCTACGGGTACCATTGTTCCCTATGGGTCAATCTATGGGTCAATCTATGGGTCCCATTGTTCTCTATGGGTCTCTATGGGTCAATCTATGGGTCCCATTGTTCTCTATGGGTCCCTATGGGTCAATCTATGGGTCAATCTATGGGTCCCATTGTTCTCTATGTGTCCCTATGGGTCAATCTATGGGTCCCATTGTTCTCTATGGGTCAATCTATGGGTCAATCTATGGGTCCCATTGTTCTCTATAGGTCTCTATGGGTCAATCTATGGGTCAATCTATGGGTCCCATTGTTCTCTATGGGTCAATCTATGGGTCCCATTGTTCTCTATGGTCAATCTATGGGTCAATCTATGGGTCAATCTATGGGTCCCATTGTTCTCTATGGGTCAATCTATGGGTCAATCTATGGGTCCCATTGTTCTCTATGGGTCAATCTATGGGTCAATCTATGGGTCAATCTATGGGTCCCATTGTTCTCTATGGGTCAATCTATGGGTCCCATTGTTCTCTATGGTCAATCTATGGGTCAATCTATGGGTCAATCTATGGGTCCCATTGTTCTCTATGGGTCAATCTATGGGTCAATCTATGGGTCCCATTGTTCTCTATGGGTCAATCTATGGGTCAATCTATGGGTCCCATTGTTCTCTATGGGTCCCTATGGGTCAATCTATGGGTCAATCTATGGGTCCCATTGTTCTCTATGGGTCTCTATGGGTCAATCTATGGGTCAATCTATGGGTCACATTGTTCTCTATGGGTCCCTATGGGTCAATCTATGGGTCAATCTATGGGTCCCATTGTTCTCTATGGGTCCCTATGAGTCAATCTATGGGTCCCATTGTTCTCTATGGGTCCCTATGGGTCAATCTATGGGTCAATCTATGGGTCCCATTGTTCTCTATGGGTCAATCTATGGGTCAATCTATGGGTCCCATTGTTCTCTATGGGTCCCTATGGGTCAATCTATGTGTCAATCGATGGGTCCCATTGTTCTCTATGGGTCCCATTGTTCTCTATAGGTCCCTATGGGTCAATCTATGGGTCCCATTGCTCTCTATGGGTCCCATTGTTCTCTATGGGTCCCTATGGGTCAATCTATGGGTCAATCTATGGGTCCCATTGTTCTCTATGGGTCAATCTATGGGTCAATCTATGGGTCCCATTGTTCTCTATGGGTCCCTATGGGTCACTCTATGGGTCAATCTATGGGTCCCATTGTTCTCTATGGGTCCCTATGGGTCAATCTATGGGTCAATCTATGGGTCCCATTGTTCTCTATGGGTCTCTATGGGTCAATCTATGGGTCCCATTGTTCCCTATGGGTCCCTATGGGTCAATCTATGGGTCAATCTATGGGTTCCATTGTTCTCTATGGGTCCCTATGGGTCAATCTATGGGTCAATCTATGGGTCCCATTGTTCTCTATGGGTCAATCTATGGGTCACTCTATGGGTCCCATTGTTCTCTATGGGTCTCTATGGGTCAATCTATGGGTCCCATTGTTCTCTATGGGTCAATCTATGGGTCCCATTGTTCTCTATGGGTCCCTATGGGTCCCTATGGGTCAATCTATGGGTCAATCTATGGGTCCCATTGTTCTCTATGGTCAATCTATGGGTCAATCTATGGGTCCCATTGTTCTATATGGGTCCCTATGGGTTAATCTATGGGTCAATCTATGGGTCCCATTGTTCTCTATGGGTCCCTATGGGTCAATCTATGGGTCAATCTATGGGTCCCATTGTTCTCTATGGGTCCCTATGGGTCAATCTATGGGTCAATCTATGGGTCCCATTGTTCTCTATGGGTCCCTATGGGTCAATCTATGGGTCCCATTGTTCTCTATGGGTCCCTATGGGCCCCTATGGGTCAATCTATGGGTCAATCTATGGGTCCCATTGTTCTCTACGGGGCAATCTATGGGTCAATCTATGGGTCCCATTGTTCTCTATGGGTCAATCTATGGGTCTCTATGGGTCAATCTATGGGTCCCATTGTTCTCTATGGGAAAATCTCTGGGTCCCATTGTTCTCTATGGGTCCCTATGGATCAATCTATGGGTCAATCTATGGGTCCCATTGTTCTCTATGGGTCAATCTATGGGTCGATCTATGGGTCAATCTATGGGTTTCATTGTTCTCTATGGGTCTCTATGGGTCAATCTATGGGTCCCATTGTTCTCTATGGGTCCCTATGGGTCAATCTATGGGTCAATCTATGGGTCAATCTATGGGTCCCATTGTTCTCTATGGGTCAATCTACGGGTCAATCTATGGGTCCCATTGTTCTCTATGGGTCAATCTATGGGTCAATCTATGCGTCCCATTGTTCTCTATGGGTCAATCTATGGGTCAATCTATGGGTCCCATTGTTCTCTATGGGTCCCTAGGGGTCAATCTATGGGTCAATCTATGGGTCCCATTGTTCTCTATGGGTCAATCTATGGGTCGATCTATGGGTCAATCTATGGGTCCAATTGTTCTCTATGGGTCAATCTATGGGTCAATCTCTGGGTCCCATTGTTCTCTATGGGTCCCTATGGGTCAATCTATGGGTCAATCTATGGGTCCCATTGTTCTCTATGGGTCCCTATGGGTCAATCTATGGGTCAATCTATGGGTCAATCCATGGGTCACGCTATGGGTCCCATTGTTCTCTATGGGTCAATCTATGGGTCAATCTATGGGTCCCATTGTTCTCTAAGGGTCCCTATGGGTCAATCTATGGGTCCCATTGTTCTCTATGGGTCCCTAGGGGTCAATCTATGGGTCAATCTATGGGTCTCATTGTTCTCTATGGGTCTCTATGGGTCAATCTATGGGTCCCATTGTTCTCTATGGGTCCCTATGGGTCAATCTATGGGTCAATCTATGGGTTCCATTATTCCCTATGAGTCAATCTATGGGTCAATCTATGGGTCCCATTGTTCTCTATGGGTCAATCTATGGGTCAATCTATGGGTCCCATTGTTCTCTATGGGTCCCTATGGGTCAATCTATGGGTCAATCTATGGGTCCCATTGTTCTCTATGGGTCAATCTATGGGTCAATCTATGGGTCCCATTGTTCTCTATGGGTCCCTTTGGGTCAATCCATGGGTCACTCTATGGGTCCCATTGTTCTCTATGGGTCAATCTATGGGTCAATCTATGGGTCCCATTGTTCTCTATGGGTCCCTATGGGTCAATGTATGGGTCACTCTATGGGTCCCATTGTTCTCTATGGGTCCCTATGGGTCAATCTATGGGTCAATCTATCGGGTCCCATTGTTCTCTATAGGTCTCTATGGTTCAATCTATGGGTCAATCTATGGGTCCCATTGTTCTCTATCAGTCAATCTATGGGTCAATCTATGGGTCAATCTATGGGTCCCATTGCTCTCTATGGGTCCCATTGTTCTCTATGGGAAAATCTCTGGGTCCCATTGTTCTCTATGGGTCCCTATGGATCAATCTATGGGTCAATCTATGGGTCCCATTGTTCTCTATGGGTCCCTATGGGTCAATCTATGGGTCAATCTATGGGTCCCATTGTTCTCTATGGGTCTCTATGGGTCAATCTATGGGTCCCATTGTTCTCTATGGGTCCCTATGGGTCAATCTATGGGTCAATCTATGGGTCAATCTATGGGTCCCATTGTTCTCTATGGGTCAATCTACGGGTCAATCTACGGGTCCCATTGTTCTCTATGGGTCAATCTATGGGTCAATCTATGGGTCCCATTGTTCTCTATGGGTCAATCTATGGGTCAATCTATGCGTCCCATTGTTCTCTATGGGTCCCTATGGGTCAATCTATGGGTCAATCTATGGGTCCCATTATTCCCTATGGGTCAATCTATGGGTCAATCTATGGGTCCCATTGTTCTCTATGGGTCAATCTATGGGTCAATCTATGGGTCCCATTGTTCCCTATGGGTCAATCTATGGGTCAATCTATGGGTCCCATTGTTCTCTATGGGTCCCTATGGGTCAATCTATGGGTCAATCTATGGGTCCCATTATTCCCTATGGGTCAATCTATGGGTCAATCTATGGGTCCCATTGTTCTCTATGGGTCAATCTATGGGTCAATCTATGGGTCCCATTGTTCTCTATGGGTCTCTATGGGTCAATCTATGGGTCCCATTGTTCTCTATGGGTCAATCTATGGGTCAATCTATGGGTCCCATTGTTCTCTATGGGTCTCTATGGGTCAATCTATGGGTCCCATTGTTCTCTATGGCTCCCTATGGGTCAATCTATGGGTCAATCTATGGGTCCCATTGTTCTCTATGGGTCAACCTATGGGTCAATCTATGGGTCAATCTATGGGTCCCATTGTTCTCTATGGGTCAATCTATGGGTCCCATTGTTCTCTATGGTCAATCTATGGGTCAATCTATGGGTCCCATTGTTCTCTATGGGTCAATCTATGGGTCCCATTGTTCTCTATGCTCAATCTATGGGTCAATCTATGGGTCCCATTGTTCTCTATGGGTCTCTATGGGTCAATCTATGGGTCAATCTATGGGTCCCATTGTTCTCTATGGGTCAATCTATGGGTCAATCTCTGGGTCCCATTGTTCTCTATGGGTCCCGATGGGTCAATCTATGGGTCAATCTATGGGTCAATCCATGGGTCACGCTATGGGTCCCATTGTTCTCTATGGGTCAATCTATGGGTCAATCTATGGGTCCCATTGTTCTCTAAGGGTCCCTATGGGTCAATCTATGGGTCCCATTGTTCTCTATGGGTCCCTAGGGGTCAATCTATGGGTCAATCTATGGGTCCCATTGTTCTCTATGGGTCCCTATGGGTCAATCTATGGGTCAATCTATGGGTCCCATTGTTCTCTATGGGTCTCTATTGGTCAATCTATGGGTCCCATTGTTCTCTATGGGTCCCTATGGGTCAATCTATGGGTCAATCTATGGGTCAATCTATGGGTCCCATTGTTCTCTATGGGTCAATCTACGGGTCAATCTATGGGTCCCATTGTTCTCTATGGGTCAATCTATGGGTCAATCTATGGGTCCCATTGTTCTCTATGGGTCAATCTATGGGTCAATCTATGGGTCCCATTGTTCTCTATGGGTCCCTATGGGTCAATCTATGGGTCAATCTATGGGTCCCATTGTTCTCTATGGGTCCCTATGGGTCAATATATGGGTCAATCTATGGGTCCCATTGTTCTCTATGGGTCAATCTATGGGTCAATCTATGGGTCCCATTGTTCTCTATGGGTCAATCTATGGGTCAATCTATGGGTCCCATTGTTCTCTATGGGTCCCTATGGGTCAATCTATGGGTCAATCTATGGGTCCCATTGTCCTCTATGGGTCCCTATGGGTCAATATATGGGTCAATCTATGGGTCCCATTGTTCTCTATGGGTCAATCTATGGGTCAATCTATGGGTCCAATTGTTCTCTATGGCTCAATCTATGGGTCAATCTATGGGTCCCATTGTTCTCTATGGGTCCCTATGGGTCAATCTATGGGTCAATCTATGGGTCAATCTATGGGTCCCATTGTTCTCTATGGGTCAATCTACGGGTCAATCTATGGGTCCCATTGTTCTCTATGGGTCAATCTATGGGTCAATCTATGGGTCCCATTGTTCTCTATGGGTCAATCTATGGGTCAATCTATGCGTCCAATTGTTCTCTATGGCTCAATCTATGGGTCAATCTATGGGTCAATCTATGGGTCCCATTGTTCTCTATGGGTCAATCTATGGGTCAATCTATGGGTCCCATTGTTCTCTATGGGTCCCTATGGGTCAATCTATGGGTCAATCTATGGGTCCCATTGTTCTCTATGGGTCCCTATGGGTCAATCTATGGGTCAATCTATGGGTCCCATTGTTCTCTATGGGTCTCTATGGGTCAATCTATGGGTCAATCTATGGGTCCCATTGTTCTCTATGGGTCCCTAAGGGTCAATCTATGGGTCAATCTATGGGTCCCATTGTTCTCTATGGCTCAATCTATGGGTCAATCTATGGGTCAATCTATGGGTCCCATTGTTCTCTATGGGTCCCTTTGGGTCAATCCATGGGTCACTCTATGGGTCCCATTGTTCTCTATGGGTCTCTATGGGTCAATCTATGGGTCCCATTGTTCTCTATGGGTCCCTATGGGTCAATGTATGGGTCACTCTATGGGTTCCATTGTTCTCTATCAGTCAATCTATGGGTCAATCTATGGGTCAATCTATGGGTCCCATTGTTCTCTATGGGTTCCTATGGGTCAATCTATGGGTCCCATTGTTCTCTATGGGTCCCTATGGGTCAATCTATGGATCAATCTATGGGTCCCATTGTTCTCTATGGGCCCCTATGGGTCAATCTATGGGTCAATCTATGGGTCCCATTGTTCTCTATGGGTCAATCTATGGGTCAATCTCTGGGTCCCATTGTTCTCTATGGGTCAACCTATGGATCAATCTATGGGTCTCTATGGGTCTCTATGGGTCAATCTATGGGTCAATCTATGGGTCCCATTGTTCTCTATGGGTCCCTATGGGTCAATCTATGGGTCCCATTGTTCTCTATGGGTCAATCTATGGGTCAATCTATGGGTCCCATTGTTCCCTATGGGTCACTCTATGGGTCAATCTATGGGTCCCATTGTTCTCTATGGGTCCCTATGGGTCAATCTATGGGTCAATCTATGGGTCCCATTGTTCTCTATGGGTCTCTATGGGTCACTCTATGGGTCCCATTGTTCTCTATGGGTCAATCTATGGGTCAATCTATGGGTCCCATTGTTCTCTATGGGTCCCTATGGGTCAATCTATGGGTCCCATTGTTCTCTATGGGTCAATCTATGGGTCAATCTATGGGTCCCATTGTTCTCTATGGGTCAATCTATTGGTCAATCTATGGGTCCCATTGTTCCCTATGGGTCAATCTATGGGTCAATCTATGGGTCCCATTGTTCTCTATGGGTCCCTAAGGGTCAATCTATGGGTCAATCTATGGGTCCCATTGTTCTCTATGGGTCAATCTATGGGTCAATCTATGGGTCCCATTGTTTTCTATGGGTCTCTATGGGTCACTCTATGGGTCCCATTGTTCTCTATGGGTCAATCTATGGGTCAATCTATGGGTCCCATCGTTCTCTATGGGTCCCTATGGGTCAATCTATGGGTCCCATTGTTCTCTATGGGTCCCTATGGGTCAATCTATGGGTCAATCTCTGGGTCCCATTGTTCTCTATGGGTCAATCTATGGGTCAATCTATGGGTCCCATTGTTCTCTATGGGTCAATCTATGGGTCTCTATGGGTCAATCTATGGGTCCCATTGTTCTCTATGGGAAAATCTCTGGGTCCCATTGTTCTCTATGGGTCCCTATGGATCAATCTATGGGTCAATCTATGGGTCCCATTGTTCTCTATGGGTCAATCTATGGGTCAATCTATGGGTCAATCTATGGGTCCCATTGTTCTCTATGGGTCTCTATGGGTCAATCTATGGGTCCCATTGTTCTCTATAGGTCAATCTATGGGTCAATCTATGGGTCCCATTGTTCTCTATGGGTCAATCTATGGGTCAATCTATGGGTCCCATTGTTCTCTATGGGTCTCTATGGGTCAATCTATGGGTCCCATTGTTCTCTATGGGTCTCTATGGGTCTCTATGGGTCCCATTGTTCTCTATTGGTCTCTATGGGTCAATCTATGGGTCAATCTATGGGTCCCATTGTTCTCTATGGGTCAATCTATGGGTCAATCTATGGGTCCCATTGTTCTCTATGGGTCAATCTATGGGTCCCATTGTTCTCTATGGGTCCCTATGGGTCAATCTATGGGTCAATCTATGGGTCCCATTGTTCTCTATGGGTCCCTATGGGTCAATCTATGGGTCCCATTGTTCTCTATGGGTCAATCTATGGGTCAATCTATGGGTCCCATTGTTCTCTAAGGGTCTCTATGGGTCAATCTATGGGTCAATCTATGGGTCCCATTGCTCTCTATGGGTCCCTATGGGTCAATCTATGGGTCCCATTTTTCTCTAAGGGTCCCTATGGGTCAATCTATGGGTCAATCTATGGGTCCCATTGTTCTCTATGGGTCCCTATGGGTCAATCTATGGGTCCCATTGTTCTCTATGGGTCCCTATGGGTCAATCTATGGGTCAATCTCTGGGTCCCATTGTTCTCTATGGGTCAATCTATGGGTCAATCTATGGGTCCCATTGTTCTCTATGGGTCAATCTATGGGTCTCTATGGGTCAATCTATGGGTCCCATTGTTCTCTATGGGAAAATCTCTGGGTCCCATTGTTCTCTATGGGTCCCTATGGATCAATCTATGGGTCAATCTATGGGTCCCATTGTTCTCTATGGGTCAATCTATGGGTCGATCTATGGGTCAATCTATGGGTTTCATTGTTCTCTATGGGTCTCTATGGGTCAATCTATGGGTCCCATTGTTCTCTATGGGTCCCTATGGGTCAATCTATGGGTCAATCTATGGGTCAATCTATGGGTCCCATTGTTCTCTATGGGTCAATCTACGGGTCAATCTATGGATCCCATTGTTCTCTATGGGTCAATCTATGGGTCAATCTATGGGTCCCATTGTTCTCTATGGGTCAATCTATGGGTCAATCTATGCGTCCCATTGTTCTCTATGGGTCAATCTATGGGTCAATCTATGGGTCCCATTGTTCTCTATGGGTCCCTAGGGGTCAATCTATGGGTCAATCTATGGGTCCCATTGTTCTCTATGGGTCAATCTATGGGTCGATCTATGGGTCAATCTATGGGTCCCATTGTTCTCTATGGGTCAATCTATGGGTCAATCTCTGGGTCCCATTGTTCTCTATGGGTCCCTATGGGTCAATCTATGGGTCAATCTATGGGTCCCATTGTTCTCTATGGGTCCCTATGGGTCAATCTATGGGTCAATCTATGGGTCAATCCATGGGTCACGCTATGGGTCCCATTGTTCTCTATGGGTCAATCTATGGGTCAATCTATGGGTCCCATTGTTCTCTAAGGGTCCCTATGGGTCAATCTATGGGTCCCATTGTTCTCTATGGGTCCCTAGGGGTCAATCTATGGGTCAATCTATGGGTCTCATTGTTCTCTATGGGTCTCTATGGGTCAATCTATGGGTCCCATTGTTCTCTATGGGTCCCTATGGGTCAATCTATGGGTCAATCTATGGGTTCCATTATTCCCTATGAGTCAATCTATGGGTCAATCTATGGGTCCCATTGTTCTCTATGGGTCAATCTATGGGTCAATCTATGGGTCCCATTGTTCTCTATGGGTCCCTATGGGTCACTCTATGGGTCAATCTATGGGTCCCATTGTTCTCTATGGGTCCCTATGGGTCAATCTATGGGTCAATCTATGGGTCCCATTGTTCTCTATGGGTCAATCTATGGGTCAATCTATGGGTCCCATTGTTCTCTATGGGTCCCTTTGGGTCAATCCATGGGTCACTCTATGGGTCCCATTGTTCTCTATGGGTCAATCGATGGGTCAATCTATGGGTCCCATTGTTCTCTATGGGTCCCTATGGGTCAATGTATGGGTCACTCTATGGGTCCCATTGTTCTCTATGGGTCCCTATGGGTCAATCTATGGGTCAATCTATGGGTCCCATTGTTCTCTATAGGTCTCTATGGTTCAATCTATGGGTCAATCTATGGGTCCCATTGTTCTCTATCAGTCAATCTATGGGTCAATCTATGGGTCAATCTATGGGTCCCATTGCTCTCTATGGGTCCCTATGGGTCAATGTATGGGTCACTCTATGGGTCCCATTGTTCTCTATGGGTCCCTATGGGTCAATCTATGGGTCAATCTATGGGTCCCATTGTTCTCTATAGGTCTCTATGGTTCAATCTATGGGTCAATCTATGGGTCCCATTGTTCTCTATCAGTCAATCTATGGGTCAATCTATGGGTCAATCTATGGGTCCCATTGCTCTCTATGGGTCCCTATGGGTCAATCTATGGGTCAATCTATGGGTCCCATTGTTCTCTATGGGTCTCTATGGGTCAATCTATGGGTCAATCTATGGGTCCCATTGTTCTCTATGGGTCCCTATGGATCAATCTATGGGTCAATCTATGGGTCCCATTGTTCTCTATGGGTCCCTATGGGTCAATCTATGGGTCAATCTATGGGTCCCATTGTTCTCTATGGGTCTCTATGGGTCAATCTATGGGTCCCATTGTTCTCTATGGGTCCCTATGGGTCAATCTATGGGTCAATCTATGGGTCAATCTATGGGTCCCATTGTTCTCTATGGGTCAATCTACGGGTCAATCTATGGGTCCCATTGTTCTCTATGGGTCAATCTATGGGTCAATCTATGGGTCCCATTGTTCTCTATGGGTCTCTATGGGTCAATCTATGGGTCCCATTGTTCTCTATGGGTCCCTATGGGTCAATCTATGGGTCAATCTATGGGTCCCATTATTCCCTATGGGTCAATCTATGGGTCAATCTATGGGTCCCATTGTTCTCTATGGGTCAATCTATGGGTCAATCTATGGGTCCCATTGTTCCCTATGGGTCAATCTATGGGTCAATCTATGGGTCCCATTGTTCTCTATGGGTCCCTATGGGTCAATCTATGGGTCAATCTATGGGTCCCATTATTCCCTATGGGTCAATCTATGGGTCAATCTATGGGTCCCATTGTTCTCTATGGGTCAATCTATGGGTCAATCTATGGGTCCCATTGTTCTCTATGGGTCTCTATGGGTCAATCTATGGGTCCCATTGTTCTCTATGGGTCAATCTATGGGTCAATCTATGGGTCCCATTGTTCTCTATGGGTCTCTATGGGTCAATCTATGGGTCCCATTGTTCTCTAGGGCTCCCTATGGGTCAATCTATGGGTCAATCTATGGGTCCCATTGTTCTCTATGGGTCCCTATGGGTCAATATATGGGTCAATCTATGGGTCCCATTGTTCTCTATGGGTCAATCTATGGGTCCCATTGTTCTCTATGGTCAATCTATGGGTCAATCTATGGGTCCCATTGTTCTCTATGGGTCCCTATGGGTCAATCTATGGGTCAATCTATGGGTCCCATTGTCCTCTATGGGTCCCTATGGGTCAATATATGGGTCAATCTATGGGTCCCATTGTTCTCTATGGGTCAATCTATGGGTCAATCTATGGGTCCAATTGTTCTCTATGGCTCAATCTATGGGTCAATCTATGGGTCAGTCTATGGGTCCCATTGTTCTCTATGGGTCAATCTATGGGTCAATCTATGGGTCCCATTGTTCTCTAAGGGTCCCTATGGGTCAATCTATGGGTCCCATTGTTCTCTATGGGTCCCTATGGGTCAATCTATGGGTCAATCTATGGGTCAATCTATGGGTCCCATTGTTCTCTATGGGTCAATCTACGGGTCAATCTATGGGTCCCATTGTTCTCTATGGGTCAATCTATGGGTCAATCTATGGGTCCCATTGTTCTCTATGGGTCAATCTATGGGTCAATCTATGCGTCCCATTGTTCTCTATGGGTCAATCTATGGGTCAATCTATGGGTCCCATTGTTCTCTATGGGTCCCTATGGGTCAATCTATGGGTCAATCTATGGGTCCCATTGTTCTCTATGGGTCTCTATGGGTCAATCTATGGGTCAATCTATGGGTCCCATTGTTCTCTATGGGTCCCTAAGGGTCAATCTATGGGTCAATCTATGGGTCCCATTGTTCTCTATGGGTCAATCTATGGGTCAATCTATGGGTCCCATTGTTCTCTATGGCTCAATCTATGGGTCAATCTATGGGTCAATCTATGGGTCCCATTGTTCTCTATGGGTCCCTTTGGGTCAATCCATGGGTCACTCTATGGGTCCCATTGTTCTCTATGGGTCTCTATGGGTCAATCTATGGGTCCCATTGTTCTCTATGGGTCCCTATGGGTCAATGTATGGGTCACTCTATGGGTCCCATTGTTCTCTATCAGTCAATCTATGGGTCAATCTATGGGTCAATCTATGGGTCCCATTGTTCTCTATGGGTCCCTATGGGTCAATCTATGGGTCCCATTGTTCTCTATGGGTCCCTATGGGTCAATCTATGGATCAATCTATGGGTCCCATTGTTCTCTATGGGCCCCTATGGGTCAATCTATGGGTCAATCTATGGGTCCCATTGTTCTCTATGGGTCAATCTATGGGTCAATCTCTGGGTCCCATTGTTCTCTATGTGTCAACCTATGGATCAATCTATGGGTCTCTATGGGTCTCTATGGGTCAATCTATGGGTCAATCTATGGGTCCCATTGTTCTCTATGGGTCCCTATGGGTCAATCTATGGGTCCCATTGTTCTCTATGGGTCAATCTATGGGTCAATCTATGGGTCCCATTGTTCCCTATGGGTCACTCTATGGGTCAATCTATGGGTCCCATTGTTCTCTATGGGTCCCTATGGGTCAATCTATGGGTCAATCTATGGGTCCCATTGTTCTCTATGGGTCTCTATGGGTCACTCTATGGGTCCCATTGTTCTCTATGGGTCAATCTATGGGTCAATATATGGGTCCCATTGTTCTCTATGGGTCCCTATGGGTCAATCTATGGGTCCCATTGTTCTCTATGGGTCAATCTATGGGTCAATCTATGGGTCAATCTATGGGTCCCATTGTTCTCTATGGGTCCCTATGGGTCAATCTATGGGTCAATCTATGGGTCCCATTGTTCTCTATGGGTCAATCTATTGGTCAATCTATGGGTCCCATTGTTCCCTATGGGTCAATCTATGGGTCAATCTATGGGTCCCATTGTTCTCTATGGGTCCCTAAGGGTCAATCTATGGGTCAATCTATGGGTCCCATTGTTCTCTATGGGTCAATCTATGGGTCAATCTATGGGTCCCATTGTTCTCTATGGGTCTCTATGGGTCACTCTATGGGTCCCATTGTTCTCTATGGGTCAATCTATGGGTCAATCTATGGGTCCCATTGTTCTCTATGGGTCCCTATGGGTCAATCTATGGGTCCCATTGTTCTCTATGGGTCCCTATGGGTCAATCTATGGGTCAATCTCTGGGTCCCATTGTTCTCTATGGGTCAATCTATGGGTCAATCTATGGGTCCCATTGTTCTCTATGGGTCAATCTATGGGTCTCTATGGGTCAATCTATGGGTCCCATTGTTCTCTATGGGAAAATCTCTGGGTCCCATTGTTCTCTATGGGTCCCTATGGATCAATCTATGGGTCAATCTATGGGTCCCATTGTTCTCTATGGGTCAATCTATGGGTCAATCTATGGGTCAATCTATGGGTCCCATTGTTCTCTATGGGTCTCTATGGGTCAATCTATGGGTCCCATTGTTCTCTATGGGTCCCTATGGGTCAATCTATGGGTCAATCTATGGGTCAATCTATGGGTCCCATTGTTCTCTATGGGTCAATCTATGGGTCAATCTATGGGTCCCATTGTTCTCTATGGGTCAATCTATGGGTCAATCTATGGGTCCCATTGTTCTCTATGGGTCAATCTATGGGTCAATCTATGCGTCCCATTGTTCTCTATGGGTCAATCTATGGGTCAATCTATGGGTCCCATTGTTCTCTATGGGTCCCTATGGGTCAATCTATGGGTCAATCTATGGGTCCCATTGTTCTCTATGGGTCCCTATGGGTCAATATATGGGTCAATCTATGGGTCCCATTGTTCTCTATGGGTCAATCTATGGGTCCCATTGTTCTCTATGGTCAATCTATGGGTCAATCTATGGGTCCCATTGTTCTCTATGGGTCAATCTATGGGTCAATCTATGGGTCCCATTGTTCTCTATGGGTCCCTATGTGTCAATCTATGGGTCCAATTGTTCTCTATGGGTCTCTATGGGTCTCTATGGGTCCCATTGTTCTCTATGGGTCAATCTATGGGTCCCATTGTTCTCTATGCTCAATCTATGGGTCAATCTATGGGTCCCATTGTTCTCTATGGGTCCCTATGGGTCAATCTATGGGTCAATCTATGGGTCCCATTGTTCTCTATGGGTCCCTATGGGTCAATCTATGGGTGAATCTATGGGTCAATCCATGGGTCACGCTATGGGTCCCATTGTTCTATATGGGTCCATCTATGGGTCAATCTATGGGTCCCATTGTTCTCTAAGGGTCCCTATGGGTCAATCTATGGGTCCCATTGTTCTCTATGGGTCCCTAGGGGTCAATCTATGGGTCAATCTATGGGTCCCATTGTTCTCTATGGGTCCCTATGGGTCAATCTATGGGTCAATCTATGGGTCTCATTGTTCTCTATGGGTCTCTATGGGTCAATCTATGGGTCCCATTGTTCTCTATGGGTCCCTATGGGTCAATCTATGGGTCAATCTATGGGTCAATCTATGGGTCAATCTATGGGTCCCATTGTTCTCTATGGGTCAATCTATGGGTCAATCTATGGGTCCCATTGTTCTCTATGGGTCCCTATGGGTCAATCTATGGGTCAATCTATGGGTCCCATTGTTCTCTATGGGTCAATCTATGGGTCAATCTATGGGTCCCATTGTTCTCCATGGGTCCCTTTGGGTCAATCCATGGGTCACTCTATGGGTCCCATTGTTCTCTATGGGTCTCTATGGGTCAATCTATGGGTCCCATTGTTCTCTATGTGTCCCTATGGGTCAATGTATTGGTCACTCTATGGGTCCCATTGTTCTCTATGGGTCCCTATGGGTCAATCTATGGGTCAATCTATGGGTCCCATTGTTCTCTATAGGTCTCTATGGTTCAATCTATGGGTCAATCTATGGGTCCCATTGTTCTCTATCAGTCAATCTATGGGTCAATCTATGGGTCAATCTATGGGTCCCATTGCTCTCTATGGGTCCCATTGTTCTCTATGGGTCCCTATGGCTCACTCTATGGGTCAATCTATGGGTCCCATTGTTCTCTATGGGTCCCTATGGGTCAATCTATGGGTCCCATTGTTCTCTATGGGTCCCTATGGGTCAATCTTTGGATCAATCTATGGGTCCCATTGTTCTCTATGGGCCCCTATGGGTCAATCTATGGGTCAATCTATGGGTCCCATTGTTCTCTATGGGTCAATCTATGGGTCAATCTATGGGTCCCATTGTTCTCTATGGGTCTCTATGGGTCAATCTATGGGTCCCATTGTTCTCTAGGGCTCCCTATGGGTCAATCTATGGGTCAATCTATGGGTCCCATTGTTCTCTATGGGTCCCTATGGGTCAATATATGGGTCAATCTATGGGTCCCATTGTTCTCTATGGGTCAATCTATGGGTCCCATTGTTCTCTATGGTCAATCTATGGGTCAATCTATGGGTCCCATTGTTCTCTATGGGTCCCTATGGGTCAATCTATGGGTCAATCTATGGGTCCCATTGTCCTCTATGGGTCCCTATGGGTCAATATATGGGTCAATCTATGGGTCCCATTGTTCTCTATGGGTCAATCTATGGGTCAATCTATGGGTCCAATTGTTCTCTATGGCTCAATCTATGGGTCAATCTATGGGTCAGTCTATGGGTCCCATTGTTCTCTATGGGTCAATCTATGGGTCAATCTATGGGTCCCATTGTTCTCTAAGGGTCCCTATGGGTCAATCTATGGGTCCCATTGTTCTCTATGGGTCCCTATGGGTCAATCTATGGGTCAATCTATGGGTCAATCTATGGGTCCCATTGTTCTCTATGGGTCAATCTACGGGTCAATCTATGGGTCCCATTGTTCTCTATGGGTCAATCTATGGGTCAATCTATGGGTCCCATTGTTCTCTATGGGTCAATCTATGGGTCAATCTATGCGTCCCATTGTTCTCTATGGGTCAATCTATGGGTCAATCTATGGGTCCCATTGTTCTCTATGGGTCAATCTATGGGTCAATCTATGGGTCAATCTATGGGTCCCATTGTTCTCTATGGGTCTCTATGGGTCAATCTATGGGTCAATCTATGGGTCCCATTGTTCTCTATGGGTCCCTAAGGGTCAATCTATGGGTCAATCTATGGGTCCCATTGTTCTCTATGGGTCAATCTATGGGTCAATCTATGGGTCCCATTGTTCTCTATGGCTCAATCTATGGGTCAATCTATGGGTCAATCTATGGGTCCCATTGTTCTCTATGGGTCCCTTTGGGTCAATCCATGGGTCACTCTATGGGTCCCATTGTTCTCTATGGGTCTCTATGGGTCAATCTATGGGTCCCATTGTTCTCTATGGGTCCCTATGGGTCAATGTATGGGTCACTCTATGGGTCCCATTGTTCTCTATCAGTCAATCTATGGGTCAATCTATGGGTCAATCTATGGGTCCCATTGTTCTCTATGGGTCCCTATGGGTCAATCTATGGGTCCCATTGTTCTCTATGGGTCCCTATGGGTCAATCTATGGATCAATCTATGGGTCCCATTGTTCTCTATGGGCCCCTATGGGTCAATCTATGGGTCAATCTATGGGTCCCATTGTTCTCTATGGGTCAATCTATGGGTCAATCTCTGGGTCCCATTGTTCTCTATGGGTCCCTATGGGTCAATCTATGGGTCCCATTGTTCTCTATGGGTCAATCTATGGGTCAATCTATGGGTCCCATTGTTCCCTATGGGTCACTCTATGGGTCAATCTATGGGTCCCATTGTTCTCTATGGGTCCCTATGGGTCAATCTATGGGTCAATCTATGGGTCCCATTGTTCTCTATGGGTCTCTATGGGTCACTCTATGGGTCCCATTGTTCTCTATGGGTCAATCTATGGGTCAATATATGGGTCCCATTGTTCTCTATGGGTCCCTATGGGTCAATCTATGGGTCCCATTGTTCTCTATGGGTCAATCTATGGGTCAATCTATGGGTCCCATTGTTCTCTATGGGTCAATCTATTGGTCAATCTATGGGTCCCATTGTTCCCTATGGGTCAATCTATGGGTCAATCTATGGGTCCCATTGTTCTCTATGGGTCTCTATGGGTCACTCTATGGGTCCCATTGTTCTCTATGGGTCAATCTATGGGTCAATCTATGGGTCCCATTGTTCTCTATGGGTCCCTATGGGTCAATCTATGGGTCCCATTGTTCTCTATGGGTCCCTATGGGTCAATCTATGGGTCAATCTCTGGGTCCCATTGTTCTCTATGGGTCAATCTATGGGTCAATCTATGGGTCCCATTGTTCTCTATGGGTCTCTATGGGTCACTCTATGGGTCCCATTGTTCTCTATGGGTCAATCTATGGGTCAATCTATGGGTCCCATTGTTCTCTATGGGTCCCTATGGGTCAATCTATGGGTCCCATTGTTCTCTATGGGTCCCTATGGGTCAATCTATGGGTCAATCTCTGGGTCCCATTGTTCTCTATGTGTCAATCTATGGGTCAATCTATGGGTCCCATTGTTCTCTATGGGTCAATCTATGGGTCTCTATGGGTCAATCTATGGGTCCCATTGTTCTCTATGGGAAAATCTCTGGGTCCCATTGTTCTCTATGGGTCCCTATGGATCAATCTATGGGTCAATCTATGGGTCCCATTGTTCTCTATGGGTCAATCTATGGGTCAATCTATGGGTCAATCTATGGGTCCCATTGTTCTCTATGGGTCTCTATGGGTCAATCTATGGGTCCCATTGTTCTCTATGGGTCCCTATGGGTCAATCTATGGGTCAATCTATGGGTCAATCTATGGGTCCCATTGTTCTCTATGGGTCAATCTACGGGTCAATCTATGGGTCCCATTGTTCTCTATGGGTCAATCTATGGGTCAATCTATGGGTCCCATTGTTCTCTATGGGTCAATCTATGGGTCAATCTATGGGTCCCATTGTTCTCTATGGGTCAATCTATGGGTCAATCTATGGGTCCCATTGTTCTCTATGGGTCCCTATGGGTCAATCTATGGGTCAATCTATGGGTCCCATTGTTCTCTATGGGTCCCTATGGGTCAATATATGGGTCAATCTATGGGTCCCATTGTTCTCTATGGGTCAATCTATGGGTCCCATTGTTCTCTATGGTCAATCTATGGGTCAATCTATGGGTCCCATTGTTCTCTATGGGTCAATCTATGGGTCAATCTATGGGTCCCATTGTTCTCTATGGGTCCCTATGTGTCAATCTATGGGTCCAATTGTTCTCTATGGGTCTCTATGGGTCTCTATGGGTCCCATTGTTCTCTATGGGTCAATCTATGGGTCCCATTGTTCTCTATGCTCAATCTATGGGTCAATCTATGGGTCCCATTGTTCTCTATGGGTCCCTATGGGTCAATCTATGGGTCAATCTATGGGTCCCATTGTTCTCTATGGGTCCCTATGGGTCAATCTATGGGTGAATCTATGGGTCAATCCATGGGTCACGCTATGGGTCCCATTGTTCTATATGGGTCCATCTATGGGTCAATCTATGGGTCCCATTGTTCTCTAAGGGTCCCTATGGGTCAATCTATGGGTCCCATTGTTCTCTATGGGTCCCTATGGGTCAATCTATGGGTCAATCTATGGGTCAATCTATGGGTCAATCTATGGGTCCCATTGTTCTCTATGGGTCAATCTATGGGTCAATCTATGGGTCCCATTGTTCTCTATGGGTCCCTATGGGTCACTCTATGGGTCAATCTATGGGTCCCATTGTTCTCTATGGGTCCCTATGGGTCAATCTATGGGTCAATCTATGGGTCCCATTGTTCTCTATGGGTCAATCTATGGGTCAATCTATGGGTCCCATTGTTCTCCATGGGTCCCTTTGGGTCAATCCATGGGTCACTCTATGGGTCCCATTGTTCTCTATGGGTCTCTATGGGTCAATCTATGGGTCCCATTGTTCTCTATGGGTCAATCTATGGGTCAATCTATGGGTCCCATTGTTCTCTATGGGTCCCTATGGGTCAATCTATGGGTCAATCTATGGGTCCCATTGTTCTCTATGTGTCCCTATGGGTCAATGTATTGGTCACTCTATGGGTCCCATTGTTCTCTATGGGTCCCTATGGGTCAATCTATGGGTCAATCTATGGGTCCCATTGTTCTCTATAGGTCTCTATGGTTCAATCTATGGGTCAATCTATGGGTCCCATTGTTCTCTATCAGTCAATCTATGGGTCAATCTATGGGTCAATCTATGGGTCCCATTGCTCTCTATGGGTCCCATTGTTCTCTATGGGTCCCTATGGCTCACTCTAAGGGTCAATCTATGGGTCCCATTGTTCTCTATGGGTCCCTATGGGTCAATCTATGGGTCCCATTGTTCTCTATGGGTCCCTATGGGTCAATCTTTGGATCAATCTATGGGTCCCATTGTTCTCTATGGGCCCCTATGGGTCAATCTATGGGTCAATCTATGGGTCCCATTGTTCTCTATGGGTCAATCTATGGGTCAATCTCTGGGTCCCATTGTTCTCTATGGGTCCCTATGGGTCAATCTATGGGTCCCATTGTTCTCTATGGGTCGCTATGGGTCAATCTATGGGTCAATCTATGGGTCCCATTGTTCTCTATGGGTCCCTATGGGTCAATCTATGGGTCCCATTGTTCTCTATGGGTCCCTATGGGTCATTCTATGGGTCCCATTGTTTTCTATGGGTCTCTATGGGTCATTCTATGGGTCCCATTGTTCTCTATGGGTCAATCTATGGGTCAATCTATGGGTCCCATTGTTCTCTATGGGTCCCTATGGGTCAATCTATGGGTCAATCTATGGGTCCCATTGTTCTCTATGGGTCAATCTATGGGTCAATCTATGAGTCCCATTGTTCTCTATGGGTCTGTATGGGTCAATCTATGGGTCCCATTGTTCTCTATGGGTCTCTATGGGTCAATCTATGGGTCCCATTGTTCTCTATGGGTCCCTATGGGTCAATCTATGGGTCAATCTATGGGTCCCATTGTTCCCTCAGGGTCTCTATGGGTCAATCTATGGGTCAATCTATGGGTCCCATTGTTCTCTATGGGTCAATCTATGGGTCAATCTATGGGTCCCATTGTTCTCTATGGGTCCCTATGGGTCAATCTATGGGTCAATCTATGGGTCCCATTGTTCTCTATGGGTCAATCTATGGGTCAATCTATGGGTCCCATTGTTCTCTATGGGTCAATCTGTGGGTCAATCTATGGGTCCCATTGTTCTCTATGGGTCAATCTATGGGTCTTTATGGGTCAATCTATGGGTCCCATTGTTCTCCATGGGTCCCTATGGGTCAATCTATGGGTCAATCTATGGGTCCCATTGTTCCCTATGGGTCAATCTATGGGTCAATCTCTGGGTCCCATTGTTCTCTATGGGTCTCTATGGGTCAATCTATGGGTCAATCTATGGGTCCCATTGTTCTCTATGGGTCTCTATGCGTCAATCTATGGGTCAATCTATGGGTCCCATTGTTCTCTATGGGTCCCTATGGGTCAATCTATGGGTCCCATTGTTCTCTATCGGTCAATCTATGGGTCAATCTATGGGTCCCATTGTTCTCTATGGGTCAATCTATGGGTCAATCTATGGGTCCCATTGTTCCCTATGGGTCAATCTATGGGACAATCTATGGGTCCCATTGTTCTCTATGGGTCAATCTATGGGTCAATCTATGGGTCCCATTGTTCTCTATGGGTCAATCTATGGGTCAATCTATGGGTCCCATTGTTCTCTATGGGTCAATCTATGGGTCAATCTATGGGTCCCATTGTTCTCTAAGGGTCCCTATGGGTCAATCTATGGGTCAATCTATGGGTCCCATTGTTCTCTATGGGTCAATCTATGGGTCAATCTATGGGTCCCATTGTTCTCTATGGGTCAATCTATGGGTCAGTCTATGGGTCCCATTGTTCTCTATGGGTCCCTATGGGTCAATCTATGGGTCAATCTATGGGTCCCATTATTCTCTATGGGTCAATCTATGGGTCAATCTATGGGTCCCATTGTTCTCTATGGGTCAATCTATGGGTCAATCTATGGGTCCCATTGTTCTCTATGGGTCCCTATGGGTCAATCTATGGGTCAATCTATGGGTCCCATTGTTCTCTATGGGTCCCTATGGGTCAATCTATGGGTCCCATTGTTCTCTATGGGTCCCTATGGGTCAATCTATGGGTCAATCTCTGGGTCCCATTGTTCTCTATGGGTCAATCTATGGGTCAATCTATGGGTCCCATTGTTCTCTATGGGTCAATCTATGGGTCTCTATGGGTCAATCTATGGGTCCCATTGTTCTCTATGGGAAAATCTCTGGGTCCCATTGTTCTCTATGGGTCCTTATGGGTCAATCTATGGGTCAATCTCTGGGTCCCATTGTTCTCTAAGTGTCAATCTATGGGTCAATCTATGGGTCCCACTGTTCTCTATGGTTCAATCTATGGGTCAATCTATGGGTCAATCTATGGGTCCCATTTTTCTCTATGGTCAATCTATGGGTCAATCTATGGGTCCCATTGTTCTCTATGGGTCAATCTACGGGTCAATCTATGGGTCCCACTGTTCTCTATGGGTCAATCTATGGGTCAATCTATGGGTCCCATTGTTCTCTATGGGTTCATCTATGGGTCAGTCTATGGGTCCCATTGTTCTCTATGGCTCAATCGATAAGTCAGTCTATGGGTCCCATTGTTCTCTATGGGTCTCTATGGGTCTCTATGGGTCAATCTATGGGTCCCATTGTTCTCTATGGGTCAATCGATAAGTCAATCTATTGGTCCCATTGTTCTCTATGGGTCTCTATGGATCAATCTATGGGTCCCATTGTTCTCTATGGGTCTCTATGGGTCAATCTATGGGTCCCATTGTTCTCTATGGGTCCCTGTGGGTCATTCTATGGGTCCCATTGTTCTCTATGGGTCTCTATGGGTCAATCTATGGGTCCCATTGTTCTCTATGGGTCCCTATGGGTCAATCTATGGGTCAATCTATGGGTCCCATTGTTCTCTATGGGTCAATCTATGGGTCAATCTATGGGTCCCATTGTTCTCTATGGGTCAATCTATGGGTCAATCTATGGGTCCCATTGTTCTCTATGGGTCCCTATGGGTCAATCTATGGGTCAATCTATGGCTCCCATTGTTCTCTATGGGTCCCTATGGGTCAATCTATGGGTCCCATTGCTCTCTAAGGGTCCTAATGGGTCAATCTATGGGTCAATCTATGGGTCCTATTGCTCTCTATGGGTCAATCTATGGGTCAATCTATGGGTCCCATTGTTCTCTATGGGTCTCTATGGGTCAATCTATGGGTCCCATTGTTCTCTATGGGTCTCTATGGGTCTATATGGGTCCCATTGTTCTCCATGGGTCCCTATGGGTCAATCTATGTGTCAATCTATGGGTCCCATTGTTCTCTATGGGTCAATCTATGGGTCAATCTATGGGTCCCATTGTTCTCTATGGGTCTCTATGGGTCAATCTATGGGTCCCATTGTTCTCTATGGGTCCCTATGGGTCAATCTATGGGTCAATCTCTGGGTCCCATTGTTCTCTATGGGTCTCTATGGGTCAATCTATGGGTCAATCTATGGGTCCCATTGTTCTCTATGGGTCCCTATGGGTCAATCTCTGGGTCCCATTGTTCTCTATGGGTCTCTATGGGTCAATCTATGGGTCAATCTATGGGTCCCATTGTTCTCTATGGGTCCCTATGGGTCAATCTATGGGTAAATCTATGGCTCCCATTGTTCTCTATGGGTCCCTATGGGTCAATCTATGGGTCCCATTGCTCTCTAAGGGTCCTAATGGGTCAATCTATGGGTCAATCTATGGGTCCCATTTTTCTCTATGGGTCAATCTATGGGTCAATCTATGGGTCCCATTGTTCTCTATGGGTCTCTATGGGTCAATCTATGGGTCCCATTGTTCTCTATGGGTCTCTATGGGTCAATCTATGGGTCCCATTGTTCTCTATGGGTCCCTATGGGTCAATCTATGGGTCAATCTCTGGGTCCCATTGTTCTCTAAGGGTCAATCTATGGGTCCCATTGTTCTCTGTGGGTCCCTATGGGTCAATCTATGGGTCCCATTGTTCTCTATGGGTCAATCTATGGGTCAATCTACGGGTCCCATTGTTCCCTATGGGTCAATCTATGGGTCAATCTATGGGTCCCATTGTTCTCTATGGGTCCCTATGGGTCAATCTATGGGTCAATCTATGGGTCCCATTGTTCTCTATGGGTCAATCTATGGGTCAATCTATGGGTCCCATTGTTCTCTATGGGTCTCTATGGGTCACTCTATGGGTCCCATTGTTCTCTATGGGTCAATCTATGGGTCAATCTATGGGTCCCATTGTTCTCTATGGGTCCCTATGGGTCAATCTATGGGTCCCATTGTTCTCTATGGGTCAATCTATGGGTCAATCTATGGGTCCCATTGTTCTCTATGGGTCAATCTATGGGTCAATCTATGGGTCCCATTGTTCTCTATGGGTCAATCTATGTGTCAATCTATGGGTCCCATTGTTCTCTATGGGTCCCTATGGGTCAATCTATGGGTCAATCTATGGGTCCCATTGTTCTCTATGGGTCAATCTATGGGTCAATCTATAGGTTCCATTGTTCTCTATGGGTCAATCTATGGGTCAATCTATGGGTCCCATTGTTCTCTATGGGTCTCTATGGGTCAATCTATGGGTCCCATTGTTCTCTATGGGCCCCTATGGGTCAATCTATGGGTCAATGTATGGGTCCCATTGCTCTCTATGGGTCCCTATGGGTCACTCCATGGGTCAATCTATGGGTCCCATTGCTCTCTATGGGTCTCTATGGGTCACTCTATGGGTCAATCTATGGGTCCCATTGCTCTCTATGGGTCCCTATGGGTCAATCTATGGGTCCCATTGTTCTCTATGGGTCTCTATGGGTCAATCTATGGGTCCCATTGCATTGTATGGGTCTCTATGGGTCAATCTATGGGTCAATCTATGGGTCCCATTGTTCTCTATGGGTCCCTATGGGTCAATCTATGGGTCCCATTGTTCTCTATGGGTCTCTATGGGTCACTCTATGGGTCAATCTATGGGTCCCATTGCTCTCTATGGGTCCCATTGTTCTATATAGGTCCCTATGGGTCAATCTATGGGTCCCATTGTTCTCTATGGGTCCCTATGGGTCAATCCATGGGTCAATCTATGGGTCCCATTGTTCTCTATGGGTCTCTATGGGTCACTCTATGGCTCAATCTATGGGTCCCATTGCTCTCTATGGGTCCCTATGGGTCAATCTATGGGTCCCATTGCTCTCTATGGGTCTCTATGGGTCAATCTATGGGTCAATCTATGGGTCCCACTGTTCTCTATGGGTCAATCTATGGGTCAATCTATGGGTCCCATTGTTCTCTATGGGTCCCTATGGGTCAATCTATGGGTCCCATTGTTCTCTATGGGTCCCTATGGGTCAATCTATGGGTCAATCTATGGGTCCCATTGTTCTCTATGGGTCCCTATGGGTCAATCTATGGGTCAATCTATGGGTCCCATTGTTCTCTATGGGTCAATCCATGGGTCACTCTATGGGTCCCATTGTTCTCTATGGGTCTCTATGGGTCAATCTATGGGTCCCATTGTTCTCTATGGGTCTCTATGGGTCAATCTATGGGTCAATCTATGGGTCCCATTGTTCTCTATGGCCAATCTATGGGTCCCATTGTTCTCTATGGGTCTCTATGGGTCAATCTATGGGTCCCATTGTTCTCTATGGGACTCTATGGGTCAATCTATGGGTCAATCTATGGGTCCCATTGTTCTCTATGGCCAATCTATGGGTCCCATTGTTCTCTATGGGTCTCTATGGGTCAATCTATGGGTCCCATTGTTCTCTATGGGTCCCTATGGGTCAATCTATGGGTCCCATTGTTCTCTATGGGTCTCTATGGGTCAATCTATGGGTCCCATTGCACTCTATGGGTCTCTATGGGTCAATCTATGGGTCAATCTATGGGTCCCATTGTTCTCTATGGGTCCCTATGGGTCAATCTATGGGTCCCATTGTTCTCTATGGGTCTCTATGGGTCACTCTATGGGTCAATCTATGGGTCCCATTGCTCTCTATGGGTCCCTATGGGTCAATCTATGGGTCAATCTATGGGTCCCATTGTTCTCTATGGGTCCCTATGGGTCAATCTATGGGTCCCATTGTTCTCTATGGGTCCCTATGGGTCAATCTATGGGTCAATCTATGGGTCCCATTGTTCTCTATGGGTCCCTATGGGTCAATCTATGGGTCAATCTATGGGTCCCATTGTTCTCTATGGGTCCCTATGGGTCAATCTATGGGTCAATCTATGGGTCCCATTGTTCTCTATGGGTCAATCCATGGGTCACTCTATGGGTCCCATTGTTCTCTATGGGTCTCTATGGGTCAATCTATGGGTCCCATTGTTCTCTATGGGTCCCTATGGGTCAATGTATGGGTCACTCTATGGGTCCCATTGTTCTCTATGGGTCTCTATGGGTCAATCTATGGGTCAATCTATGGGTCCCATTGTTCTCTATGGCCAATCTATGGGTCCCATTGTTCTCTCTGGGTCAATCTATGGGTCACTGTATGGGTCCCATTGTTCTCTATGGGTCAATCTATGGGTCAATCTATGGGTCCCATTGCTCTCTATGGGTCCCTATGGGTCACTCTATGGGTCAATCTATGGGTCCCATTGCTCTCTATGGGTCTCTATGGGTCAATCTATGGGTCAATCTATGGGTCCCATTGTTCTCTATGGGTCTCTATGGGTCACTCTATGGGTCAATCTATGGGTCCCATTGTTCTTTATGGGTCCCTATGGGTCAATCTATGGGTCCCATTGTTCTCTATGGGTCTCCATGGGTCAATCTATGGGTCCCATTGTTCTCTATGGGTCCCATTGTTCTCTATGGGTCAATCTATGGGTCAATCTATGGGTCCCATTGTTCTCTATGGGTACCTATGGGTCAATCTATGGGTCAATCTATGGGTCCCATTGTTCTCTATGGGTCTCTATGGGTCAATCTATGGGTCCCATTGTTCTCTATGGGTCCCTATGGGTCACTCTATGGGTCAATCTATGGGTCCCATTGTTCTCTATGGGTCTGTATGGGTCAATCTATGGGTCAATCTATGGGTCCCATTGTTCTCTATGGGTCAATCTATGGGTCAATCTATGGGTCCCATTGTTCTCTATGGGTCTCTATGGGTCAATCTATGGGTCCCATTGTTCTGTATGGGTCCCTATGGGTCAATCTATGGGTCAATCTATGGGTCCCATTGTTCTCTATGGGTCAATCTATGGGTCAATCTATGGGTCCCATTGTTCTCTATGGGTCCCTATGGGTCAATCTATGGGTCCCATTGTTCTCTATGGGTTAATCTATGGGTCAATCTATGGGTCCCATTGTTCCCTATGGGTCAATCTATGGGTCAATCTATGGGTCCCATTGTTCTCTATGGGTCCCTTTGGGTCAATCTATGGGTCAATCTATGGGTCCCATTGTTCTCTATGGGTCAATCTATGGGTCAATCTATGGGTCCCATTGTTCTCTATGGGTCCCTATGGGTCAATCTATGGGTCAATCTATGGGTCCCATTGCTCTCTATGGGTCCCTAGGGGTCACTCTATGGGTCAATCTATGGGTCCCATTGCTCTCTATGGGTCCCTATGGGTCACTCTATGGGTCAATCTATGGGTCCCATTGTTCTCTATGGGTCAATCTATGGGTCAATCTATGGGTCCCATTGTTCTCTATGGGTCCTTATGGGTCAATCTATGGGTCCCATTGTTCTCTATGGGTCCCTATGGGTCAATCTATGGGTCCCATTGTTCTCTATGGGTCTCTATGGGTCAATCTATGGGTCCCATTGTTCTCTATGGGTCTCCATGGGTCAATCTATGGGTCAATCTATGGATCCCATTGTTCTCTATGGGTCAATCTATGGGTCAATCTATGGGTCCCATTGTTCTCTATGGGTCAATCTATGGGTCTCTATGGGTCAATCTATGGGTCCCATTGTTCTCCATGGGTCCCTATGGGTCAATCTATGGGTCAATCTATGGGTCCCATTGTTCTCCATGGGTCCCTATGTGTCAATCTATGGGTCAATCTATGGGTCCCATTGTTCTCTATGGGTCAATCTATGGGTCAATCTATGGGTCCCATTGTTCTCTATGGGTCCCTATGGGTCAATCTATGGGTCCCATTGTTCTCTATGGGTCAATCTATGGGTCAATCTATGGGTCCCATTGTTCTCTATGGGTCAATCTATGGGTCAATCTATGGGTCCCATTGTTCCCTATGGGTCAATCTATGGGTCAATCTATGGGTCCCATTGTTCTCTATGGGTCCCTATGGGTCAATCTATGGGTCCCATTGTTCCCTATGGGTCAATCTATGGGTCAATCTATGGGTCCCATTGTTCTCTATGGGTCAATCTATGGGTCAATCTATGGGTCAATCTATGGGTCCCATTGTTCTCTATGGGTCACTCTATGGGTCAATCTATGGGTCCCATTGCTCTCTATGGGTCCCTATGGGTCAATCTATGGGTCAATCTATGGGTCCCATTGTTCTCTATGGGTCCCTATGGGTCAATCTATGGGTCCCATTGTTCTCTATAGGTCTCCATGGGTCAATCTATGGGTCCCATTGTTCTCTATGGGTCCCATTGTTCTCTATGGGTCAATCTATGGGTCCCATTGTTCTCTATGGGTCCCTATGGGTCAATCTATGGGTCCCATTGTTCTCTATGGGTCAATCTATGGGTCACTCTATGGGTCCCATTGTTCCCTATGGGTCAATCTATGGGTCAATCTATGGGTCCCATTGTTCTCTATGGGTCCCTATGGGTTAATCTATGGGTCAATCTATGGGTCCCATTGTTCTCTATGGGTCTCTATGGGTCAATCTATGGGTCCCATTGTTCTCTATGGGTCAATCTATGGGTCAATCTATGGGTCCCATTGTTCTCTATGGGTCAATCTATGGGTCTCTATGGGTCACTCTATGGGTCCCATTGTTCTCTATGGGTCAATCTATGGGTCACTCTATGGGTCCCATTGTTCTCTATGGGTCAATCTATGGGTCAATCTATGGGTCCCATTGTTCTCTATGGGTCAATCTATGGGTCAATCTATGGGTCCCATTGTTCTCTATGGCCAATCTATGGGTCCCATTGTTCTCTCTGGGTCAATCTATGGGTCACTGTATGGGTCCCATTGTTCTCTATGGGTCAATCTATGGGTCAATCTATGGGTCCCATTGCTCTCTATGGGTCCCTATGGGTCACTCTATGGGTCAATCTATGGGTCCCATTGCTCTCTATGGGTCTCTATGGGTCAATCTATGGGTCAATCTATGGGTCCCATTGTTCTCTATGGGTCTCTATGGGTCACTCTATGGGTCAATCTATGGGTCCCATTGTTCTTTATGGGTCCCTATGGGTCAATCTATGGGTCCCATTGTTCTCTATGGGTCTCCATGGGTCAATCTATGGGTCCCATTGTTCTCTATGGGTCCCATTGTTCTCTATGGGTCAATCTATGGGTCAATCTATGGGTCCCATTGTTCTCTATGGGTACCTATGGGTCAATCTATGGGTCAATCTATGGGTCCCATTGTTCTCTATGGGTCTCTATGGGTCAATCTATGGGTCCCATTGTTCTCTATGGGTCCCTATGGGTCACTCTATGGGTCAATCTATGGGTCCCATTGTTCTCTATGGGTCTGTATGGGTCAATCTATGGGTCAATCTATGGGTCCCATTGTTCTCTATGGGTCAATCTATGGGTCAATCTATGGGTCCCATTGTTCTGTATGGGTCCCTATGGGTCAATCTATGGGTCAATCTATGGGTCCCATTGTTCTCTATGGGTCAATCTATGGGTCAATCTATGGGTCCCATTGTTCTCTATGGGTCCCTATGGGTCAATCTATGGGTCCCATTGTTCTCTATGGGTTAATCTATGGGTCAATCTATGGGTCCCATTGTTCCCTATGGGTCAATCTATGGGTCAATCTATGGGTCCCATTGTTCTCTATGGGTCCCTTTGGGTCAATCTATGGGTCAATCTATGGGTCCCATTGTTCTCTATGGGTCAATCTATGGGTCAATCTATGGGTCCCATTGTTCTCTATGGGTCCCTATGGGTCAATCTATGGGTCAATCTATGGGTCCCATTGCTCTCTATGGGTCCCTAGGGGTCACTCTATGGGTCAATCTATGGGTCCCATTGCTCTCTATGGGTCCCTATGGGTCACTCTATGGGTCAATCTATGGGTCCCATTGTTCTCTATGGGTCAATCTATGGGTCAATCTATGGGTCCCATTGTTCTCTATGGGTCTCTATGGGTCACTCTATGGGTCAATCTATGGGTCCCATTGTTCTTTATGGGTCCCTATGGGTCAATCTATGGGTCCCATTGTTCTCTATGGGTCTCCATGGGTCAATCTATGGGTCCCATTGTTCTCTATGGGTCCCATTGTTCTCTATGGGTCAATCTATGGGTCAATCTATGGGTCCCATTGTTCTCTATGGGTACCTATGGGTCAATCTATGGGTCAATCTATGGGTCCCATTGTTCTCTATGGGTCCCTATGGGTCACTCTATGGGTCAATCTATGGGTCCCATTGTTCTCTATGGGTCTGTATGGGTCAATCTATGGGTCAATCTATGGGTCCCATTGTTCTCTATGGGTCAATCTATGGGTCAATCTATGGGTCCCATTGTTCTCTATGGGTCTCTATGGGTCAATCTATGGGTCCCATTGTTCTGTATGGGTCCCTATGGGTCAATCTATGGGTCAATCTATGGGTCCCATTGTTCTCTATGGGTCAATCTATGGGTCAATCTATGGGTCCCATTGTTCTCTATGGGTCCCTATGGGTCAATCTATGGGTCCCATTGTTCTCTATGGGTTAATCTATGGGTCAATCTATGGGTCCCATTGTTCCCTATGGGTCAATCTATGGGTCAATCTATGGGTCCCATTGTTCTCTATGGGTCCCTTTGGGTCAATCTATGGGTCAATCTATGGGTCCCATTGTTCTCTATGGGTCAATCTATGGGTCAATCTATGGGTCCCATTGTTCTCTATGGGTCCCTATGGGTCAATCTATGGGTCAATCTATGGGTCCCATTGCTCTCTATGGGTCCCTAGGGGTCACTCTATGGGTCAATCTATGGGTCCCATTGCTCTCTATGGGTCCCTATGGGTCACTCTATGGGTCAATCTATGGGTCCCATTGTTCTCTATGGGTCAATCTATGGGTCAATCTATGGGTCCCATTGTTCTCTATGGGTCCTTATGGGTCAATCTATGGGTCCCATTGTTCTCTATGGGTCCCTATGGGTCAATCTATGGGTCCCATTGTTCTCTATGGGTCTCTATGGGTCAATCTATGGGTCCCATTGTTCTCTATGGGTCTCCATGGGTCAATCTATGGGTCAATCTATGGATCCCATTGTTCTCTATGGGTCAATCTATGGGTCAATCTATGGGTCCCATTGTTCTCTATGGGTCAATCTATGGGTCTCTATGGGTCAATCTATGGGTCCCATTGTTCTCCATGGGTCCCTATGGGTCAATCTATGGGTCAATCTATGGGTCCCATTGTTCTCCATGGGTCCCTATGTGTCAATCTATGGGTCAATCTATGGGTCCCATTGTTCTCTATGGGTCAATCTATGGGTCAATCTATGGGTCCCATTGTTCTCTATGGGTCCCTATGGGTCAATCTATGGGTCCCATTGTTCTCTATGGGTCAATCTATGGGTCAATCTATGGGTCCCATTGTTCTCTATGGGTCAATCTATGGGTCAATCTATGGGTCCCATTGTTCCCTATGGGTCAATCTATGGGTCAATCTATGGGTCCCATTGTTCTCTATGGGTCCCTATGGGTCAATCTATGGGTCCCATTGTTCCCTATGGGTCAATCTATGGGTCAATCTATGGGTCCCATTGTTCTCTATGGGTCAATCTATGGGTCAATCTATGGGTCAATCTATGGGTCCCATTGTTCTCTATGGGTCACTCTATGGGTCAATCTATGGGTCCCATTGCTCTCTATGGGTCCCTATGGGTCAATCTATGGGTCAATCTATGGGTCCCATTGTTCTCTATGGGTCCCTATGGGTCAATCTATGGGTCCCATTGTTCTCTATAGGTCTCCATGGGTCAATCTATGGGTCCCATTGTTCTCTATGGGTCCCATTGTTCTCTATGGGTCAATCTATGGGTCCCATTGTTCTCTATGGGTCCCTATGGGTCAATCTATGGGTCCCATTGTTCTCTATGGGTCAATCTATGGGTCACTCTATGGGTCCCATTGTTCCCTATGGGTCAATCTATGGGTCAATCTATGGGTCCCATTGTTCTCTATGGGTCCCTATGGGTTAATCTATGGGTCAATCTATGGGTCCCATTGTTCTCTATGGGTCTCTATGGGTCAATCTATGGGTCCCATTGTTCTCTATGGGTCAATCTATGGGTCAATCTATGGGTCCCATTGTTCTCTATGGGTCAATCTATGGGTCTCTATGGGTCACTCTATGGGTCCCATTGTTCTCTATGGGTCAATCTATGGGTCACTCTATGGGTCCCATTGTTCTCTATGGGTCAATCTATGGGTCAATCTATGGGTCCCATTGTTCTCTATGGGTCAATCTATGGGTCAATCTATGGGTCCCATTGTTCTCTATGGCCAATCTATGGGTCCCATTGTTCTCTCTGGGTCAATCTATGGGTCACTGTATGGGTCCCATTGTTCTCTATGGGTCAATCTATGGGTCAATCTATGGGTCCCATTGCTCTCTATGGGTCCCTATGGGTCACTCTATGGGTCAATCTATGGGTCCCATTGCTCTCTATGGGTCTCTATGGGTCAATCTATGGGTCAATCTATGGGTCCCATTGTTCTCTATGGGTCTCTATGGGTCACTCTATGGGTCAATCTATGGGTCCCATTGTTCTTTATGGGTCCCTATGGGTCAATCTATGGGTCCCATTGTTCTCTATGGGTCTCCATGGGTCAATCTATGGGTCCCATTGTTCTCTATGGGTCCCATTGTTCTCTATGGGTCAATCTATGGGTCAATCTATGGGTCCCATTGTTCTCTATGGGTACCTATGGGTCAATCTATGGGTCAATCTATGGGTCCCATTGTTCTCTATGGGTCTCTATGGGTCAATCTATGGGTCCCATTGTTCTCTATGGGTCCCTATGGGTCACTCTATGGGTCAATCTATGGGTCCCATTGTTCTCTATGGGTCTGTATGGGTCAATCTATGGGTCAATCTATGGGTCCCATTGTTCTCTATGGGTCAATCTATGGGTCAATCTATGGGTCCCATTGTTCTGTATGGGTCCCTATGGGTCAATCTATGGGTCAATCTATGGGTCCCATTGTTCTCTATGGGTCAATCTATGGGTCAATCTATGGGTCCCATTGTTCTCTATGGGTCCCTATGGGTCAATCTATGGGTCCCATTGTTCTCTATGGGTTAATCTATGGGTCAATCTATGGGTCCCATTGTTCCCTATGGGTCAATCTATGGGTCAATCTATGGGTCCCATTGTTCTCTATGGGTCCCTTTGGGTCAATCTATGGGTCAATCTATGGGTCCCATTGTTCTCTATGGGTCAATCTATGGGTCAATCTATGGGTCCCATTGTTCTCTATGGGTCCCTATGGGTCAATCTATGGGTCAATCTATGGGTCCCATTGCTCTCTATGGGTCCCTAGGGGTCACTCTATGGGTCAATCTATGGGTCCCATTGCTCTCTATGGGTCCCTATGGGTCACTCTATGGGTCAATCTATGGGTCCCATTGTTCTCTATGGGTCAATCTATGGGTCAATCTATGGGTCCCATTGTTCTCTATGGGTCCTTATGGGTCAATCTATGGGTCCCATTGTTCTCTATGGGTCCCTATGGGTCAATCTATGGGTCCCATTGTTCTCTATGGGTCTCTATGGGTCAATCTATGGGTCCCATTGTTCTCTATGGGTCTCCATGGGTCAATCTATGGGTCAATCTATGGATCCCATTGTTCTCTATGGGTCAATCTATGGGTCAATCTATGGGTCCCATTGTTCTCTATGGGTCAATCTATGGGTCTCTATGGGTCAATCTATGGGTCCCATTGTTCTCCATGGGTCCCTATGGGTCAATCTATGGGTCAATCTATGGGTCCCATTGTTCTCCATGGGTCCCTATGTGTCAATCTATGGGTCAATCTATGGGTCCCATTGTTCTCTATGGGTCAATCTATGGGTCAATCTATGGGTCCCATTGTTCTCTATGGGTCCCTATGGGTCAATCTATGGGTCCCATTGTTCTCTATGGGTCAATCTATGGGTCAATCTATGGGTCCCATTGTTCTCTATGGGTCAATCTATGGGTCAATCTATGGGTCCCATTGTTCCCTATGGGTCAATCTATGGGTCAATCTATGGGTCCCATTGTTCTCTATGGGTCCCTATGGGTCAATCTATGGGTCCCATTGTTCCCTATGGGTCAATCTATGGGTCAATCTATGGGTCCCATTGTTCTCTATGGGTCAATCTATGGGTCAATCTATGGGTCAATCTATGGGTCCCATTGTTCTCTATGGGTCAATCTATGGGTCAATCTCTGGGTCCCATTGTTCTCTCTGGGTCAATCTATGGGTCACTGTATGGGTCCCATTGTTCTCTATGGGTCAATCTATGGGTCAATCTATGGGTCCCATTGCTCTCTATGGGTCCCTATGGGTCACTCTATGGGTCAATCTATGGGTCCCATTGCTCTCTATGGGTCCCTATGGGTCAATCTATGGGTCAATCTATGGGTCCCATTGTTCTCTATGGGTCCCTATGGGTCAATCTATGGGTCCCATTGTTCTCTATAGGTCTCCATGGGTCAATCTATGGGTCCCATTGTTCTCTATGGGTCCCATTGTTCTCTATGGGTCAATCTATGGGTCCCATTGTTCTCTATGGGTCCCTATGGGTCAATCTATGGGTCCCATTGTTCTCTATGGGTCAATCTATGGGTCACTCTATGGGTCCCATTGTTCCCTATGGGTCAATCTATGGGTCAATCTATGGGTCCCATTGTTCTCTATGGGTCCCTATGGGTTAATCTATGGGTCAATCTATGGGTCCCATTGTTCTCTATGGGTCTCTATGGGTCAATCTATGGGTCCCATTGTTCTCTATGGGTCAATCTATGGGTCAATCTATGGGTCCCATTGTTCTCTATGGGTCAATCTATGGGTCTCTATGGGTCACTCTATGGGTCCCATTGTTCTCTATGGGTCAATCTATGGGTCACTCTATGGGTCCCATTGTTCTCTATGGGTCAATCTATGGGTCAATCTATGGGTCCCATTGTTCTCTATGGGTCAATCTATGGGTCAATCTATGGGTCCCATTGTTCTCTATGGGTCCCTATGGGTCACTCTATGGGTCAATCTATGGGTCCCATTGTTCTCTATGGGTCTCTATGGGTCACTCTATGGGTCAATCTATGGGTCCCATTGTTCTCTATGGGTCAGTCTATGGGTCAATCTATGGGTCCCATTGTTCTCTATGGGTCAATCTATGGGTCAATCTATGGGTCCCATTGTTCTCTATGGGTCAATCTATGGGTCAATCTATGGGTCCCATTGTTCTCTATGGGTCAATCTATGGGTCAATCTATGGGTCCCATTGTTCTCTATGGGTCCCTATGGGTCAATCTATGGGTCCCATTGTTCTCTATGGGTCAATCTATGGGTCAATCTATGGGTCCCATTGTTCTCTATGGGTCAATCTATGGGTCAATCTATGGGTCCCATTGTTCTCTATGGGTCAATCTATGGGTCAATCTATGGGTCAATCTATGGGTCCCATTGTTCTCTATGGGTCAATCTATGGGTCAATCTATGCGTCCCATTGTTCTCTATGGGTCTCTATGGGTCAATCTATGGGTCCCATTGTTCTCTATGGGTCCCTATGGGTCAATCTATGGGTCAATCTATGGGTCCCATTGTTCTCTATGGGTCAATGTATGGGTCAATCTATGGGTCCCATTGTTCTCTATGGGTCCCTATGGGTCAATCTATGGGTCCCATTGTTCTCTATGGGTCCCTATGGGTCACTCTATGGGTCAATCTATGGGTCCCATTGCTCTCTATGGGTCCCATTGTTCTCTATGGGTCAATCTATGGGTCCCATTGTTCTCTATGGGTCCCTATGGGTCACTCTATGGGTCAATCTATGGGTCCCATTGTTCTCTATGGGTCAATCTATGGGTCAATCTATGGGTCCCATTGTTCTCTATGGGTCTCTATGGGTCAATCTATGGGTCAATCTATGGGTCCCATTGTTCTCCATGGGTCCCTATGGGTCAATCTATGGGTCAATCTATGGGTCCCATTGTTCTCTATGGGTCAATCTATGGGTCAATCTATGGGTCCCATTGTTCTCTATGGGTCCCTATGGGTCAATCTATGGGTCCCATTGTTCTCTATGGGTCAATCTATTGGTCAATCTATGGGTCCCATTGTTCCCTATGGGTCAATCTATGGGTCAATCTATGGGTCCCATTGTTCTCTATGGGTCCCTATGGGTCAATCTATGGGTCAATCTATGGGTCCCATTGTTCTCTATGGGTCAGTCTATGGGTCAATCTATGGGTTCCATTGTTCTCTATGGGTCAATCTATGGGTCAATCTATGGGTCCCATTGTTCTCTATGGGTCAATCTATGGGTCAATCTATGGGTCCCATTGTTCTCTATGGGTCCCTATGGGTCAATCTATGGGTCCCATTGTTCTCTATGGGTCACTCTATGGGTCAATCTATGGGTCCCATTGTTCTCTATTGGTCTCTATGGGTCACTCTATGGGTCAATCTATGGGTCCCATTGTTCTCTATGGGTCAATCTATGGGTCAATCTATGGGTCCCATTGTTCTCTATGGGTCAATCTATGGGTCAATCTATGGGTCCCATTGTTCTCTATGGGTCAATCTATGGGTCAATCTATGGGTCAATCTATGGGTCCCATTGTTCTCTATGGGTCAATCTATGGGTCAATCTATGGGTCCCATTGTTCTCTATGGGTCAATCTATGGGTCAATCTATGGGTCAATCTCTGGGTCCCATTGTTGTCTATGGGTCAATCTATGGGTCAATCTATGGGTCCCATTGTTCTCTATGGGTCAATCTATGGGTCAATCTCTGGGTCCCATTGTTGTCTATGGGTCAATCTATGGGTCAATCTATGGGTCCCATTGTTCTCTATGGGTCAATCTATGGGTCAATCTATGGGTCCCATTGTTCTCTATGGGTCCCTATGGGTCAATCTATGGGTCAATCTATGGGTCCCATTGTTCTCTATGGGTCCCTATGGGTCAATCTATGGGTCAGTCTATGGGTCCCATTGTTCTCTATGGGTCCCTATGGGTCAATCTATGGGTCAATCTGTGGGTCCCATTGTTCTCTATGGGTCTCTATAGGTCAATCTATGGGTCCCATTGTTCTCTATGGGTCCCTATGGGTCAATCTATGGGTCAATCTATGGGTCCCATTGCTCTCTATGGGTCCCTATGGGTCAATCTATGGGTCAGTCTATGGGTCCCATTGCTCTCTATGGTCCCATTGTTCTCTATGCGTCAATCTATGGGTCCCATTGTTCTCTATGGGTCTCTATGGGTCAATCTATGGGTCCCATTGTTCTCTATGGGTCCCTATGGGTCAATCTATGGGTCAATCTATGGGTCCCATTGTTCTCTATGGGTCCCTATGGGTCACTCTATGGGTCAATCTATGGGTCCCATTGTTCTCTATGGGTCTCTATGGGTCAATCTATGGGTCCCATTGCTCTCTATGGGTCCCTATGGGTCAATCTATGGGTCAATCTATGGGTCCCATTGTTCTCTATGGGTCAATCTATGGGTCAATCTATGGGTCCCATTGTTCTCTATGGGTCAATCTATGGGTCAATCTATGGGTCCCATTGTTCTCTATGGGTCCCTATGAGTCAATCTATGGGTCAATCTATGGGTCCCATTGTTCTCTATGGGTCAATCTATGGGTCAATCTATGGGTCCCATTGTTCTCTATGGGTCCCTATGGGTCAATCTATGGGTCCCATTGTTCTCTATAGGTCCCTATGGGTCAATCTATGGGTCCCATTGTTCTCTATGGGTCAATCTATGGGTCAATCTATGGGTCCCATTGTTCCCTATGGGTCAATCTATGGGTCAATCTATGGGTCCCATTGTTCTCTATGGGTCCCTATGGGTCAATCTATGGGTCAATCCATGGGTCCCATTGTTCTCTATGGGTCAGTCTATGGGTCAATCTATGGGTCCCATTGTTCTCTATGGGTCAATCTATGGGTCAATCTATGGGTCCCATTGTTCTCTATGGGTCAATCTATGGGTCAATCTATGGGTCCCATTGTTCTCTATGGGGCCCTATGGGTCAATCTATGGGTCCCATTGTTCTCTATGGGTCAATCTATGGGTCAATCTATGGGTCCCATTGTTCTCTATGGGTCAATCTATGGGTCAATCTATGGGTCCCATTGTTCCCTATGGGTCAATCTATGGGTCAATCTATGGGTCCCATTGTTCTCTATGGGTCCCTATGGGTCAATCTCTGGGTCCCATTGTTCTCTATGGGTCTCTATGGGTCAATCTATGGGTCCCATTGTTCTCTATGGGTCCCTATGGGTCAATCTATGGGTCAATCTATGGGTCCCATTGCTCTCTATGGGTCCCTATGGGTCACTCTATGGGTCAATCTATGGGTCCCATTGTTCTCTATGGGTCAATCTATGGGTCAATCTATGGGTCCCATTGTTCTCTATGGGTCAATCTATGGGTCAATCTATGGGTCCCATTGTTCCCTATGGGTCAATCTATGGGTCAATCTATGGGTCCCATTGTTCTCTATGGGTCCCTATGGGTCAATCTATGGGTCAATCTATGGGTCCCATTGTTCTCTATGGGTCCCTACGGGTCAATCTATGGGTCAATCTATGGGTCCCATTGTTCTCTATGGGTCCCTATGGGTCAATCTATGGGTCCCATTGTTCTCTATGGGCCAATCTATGGGTCAATCTATGGGTCCCATTGTTCTCTATGGGTCAATCTATGGGTCAATCTATGGGTCCCATTGTTCTCTATGGGTCAATCTATGGGTCAATCTATGGGTCCCATTGTTCTTTATGGGTCCCTATGGGCCAATCTATGGGTCAATCTATGGGTCCCATTGTTCTCTATGGGTCAATCTATGGGTCAATCTATGGGTCCCATTGTTCCCTATGGGTCAATCTATGGGTCAATCTATGGGTCCCATTGTTCTCTATGGGTCAATCTATGGGTCAATCTATGGGTCCCATTGTTCTCTATGGGTCTCTATGGGTCAATCTATGGGTCCCATTGTTCTCTATGGGTCTCTATGGGTCAATCTATGGGTCAATCTATGGGTCCCATTGCTCTCTATGGGTCAATCTATGGGTCAATCTCTGGGTCCCATTGTTGTCTATGGGTCAATCTATGGGTCAATCTATGGGTCCCATTGTTCTCTATGGGTCAATCTATGGGTCAATCTATGGGTCCCATTGTTCTCTATGGGTCCCTATGGGTCAATCTATGGGTCAATCTATGGGTCCCATTGTTCTCTATGGGTCAATCTATGGGTCAATCTATGGGTCCCATTGTTCTCTATGGGTCAATCTATGGGTCAATCTATGGGTCCCATTGTTCCCTATGGGTCAATGTATGGGTCAATCTCTGGGTCCCATTGTTCTCTATGGGTCTCTATGTGTCAATCTATGGGTCCCATTGTTCTCTATGGGTCCCTATGGGTCAATCTATGGGTCCCATTGTTCTCTATGGGTCAATCTATGGGTCAATCTATGGGTCAATCTATGGGTCCCATTGTTCTCTATGGGTCCCTATGGGTCACTCTATGGGTCAATCTATGGGTCCCATTGTTCTCTATGGGTCAATCTGTGGGTCAATCTATGGGTCCCATTGTTCTCTATGGGTCCCTATGGGTCAATCTATGGGTCAATCTATGGGTCCCATTGTTCTCTATGGGTCCCATTGTTCTCTATGGGTCCCTATGGGTCAATCTATGGGTCAGTCTATGGGTCCCATTGCTCTCTATGGTCCCATTGTTCTCTATGGGTCACTCTATGGGTCAGTCTATGGGTCCCATTGCTCTCTATGGGTCCCATTGCTCTCTATGGCTCCCATTGCTCTCTATGGGTCCCATTGTTCTCTATGGTCTCTCCCCAGCTCGACCTCCACCGGGGCCTCCCCCCCCCGCCTCCTCCCTCCCCCCCCCCCCTCCTCCGAGGCCCCGCCCCCTCCCTTCAGCTCCGCCCCCCCGGGACCCCCCGGTGGCTCAGGGGGCGTGTCCCCCGATGGCCACGCCCCCAGGGGGCGGGGCAGTGGGCGGAGCGCGAGCGGGAGCAGGAGCGGCGGGAACAGGCGATGGGGCCCCGCCCACTTCCGGCCCCGCCCCCCCCGCCCTGGGCCGAGGACACGCCCCCCCCGCCGCCCCCCCCTCCTCCTCCCCGCACCAGCCAATCAGGAGCTAACCCGGACAAAGGGGGCGGGGCCAGCGGGAGGGACGGCCCGACAAGAAACTTGATTGGCCGGGGGGGGGGCGGGTCTTGAAGGGGGTGGGGCTTGAAGGGGGCGTGGCCACGCTATGTGGGTCTATGGGTTAATTAATGGGGTTATAAGGTGATTAATTGGGGTTTATAATTAATTAATGTGGGTTATAAGGGAATTAATGGGGGTTATAAGGTAATTAATAGGGGTTTATAATTAATTAATGGGGTTATAAGGTAATTAAGGGGGTTATAAGGTAATTAATGGGGTTTATAATTAATTAATGGGGCTTAGAATGTAATTAATGGGGTTATAAAGTAATTAATGGGGGTTTATAATTAATTAATGGGGTTATAAGGTAATTAATGGGGTTATAAGGTAATTAATGGGGGTTACAATGGGATTAATGGGGTTATAATGGAATGAATGGGGTTATATGGGGAATTAATGGGGGGAGAAGGGGGCGGGGCCTGGGTGGGCGTGGCCTCTGGGGGGCGTGGTCTCACTCTGGGGGGTCTGTGGGTTAATTAATGGGGGTCAATAATGTAATTAAGGGGGTTTATAATGTAATTAATGGGGGTTATAATGGAATTAATGGGGTTATAAAGTTATGAATGGGGGTTAATGGTGGGAAAAGTGGGCGGGGCTTACGGGGAGGGGGCGTGGCCAGGGGGCCCCATAGGGCTCAATGGGCCATAGGGGTGAATGGAGAGGTGGGGTCAGGGGGGGTGGGCGGGGTTTGTGATGAAGGGGCGGGGTCTGGGGCTACTGGGCGGGGCTTGGGAAGAGGGGGCGGGGCTGGGGGGTAGTGGGCGTGGCCACGGGGCCCCATAGAGCTCAATGGGCCATAGGGATGAATGGGAAGGTGGGGTTAAGGGGGAGTGGGCGGGGTTTGTGATGAGTGGGCGGGGATTGGGGGAGTGGGCGGGGCTTGGGGGGAGTGGGCGTGGCCAGGGGGCCCCATAGGGCTCAATGGGCCATAGGGATGAATGGGGAGGCGGGGTTAAGGGGGCACGGGCGGGGTTTGCGGTGAATGGGCGGGGTCTGGGGGGAGGGGGCGGGGTTTGGGGTAGTGGGCGTGGCCGGGGGCCACATTGAGCTCAATGGGCCATAGGGATGAATGGGGAGGCGGGGTTAACAATGAATGGGTGGGGGTTTGTGATGAAGGGGCGGGGTCTGGGGGGAGTGGGCGTGGCTTTGGGGGCAGGGGGCGTGGCCACGGGGCCCCATAGGACTCAATGGGCCATAGGGATGAATGGGGAGGTGGGGTTGGGGGGGGTGGTTGGGGTTTGTGATGAATGGGCGGGGTCTGGGGGGAGTGGGCGGGACTTGGGGGGCGGTGGGCGGGGCTGAGGGCTCGTCCAATCGCAGAGAAGCCCCCCGAGGAGCCCCCGGCCAAGCTATTGGACGATCTGTTCCGCAAGACCAAGGCGGCGCCGTCCATCTATTGGCTGCCGCTGACCGACTCGCAGGTGGGCGGGGCCAGGGGGCGGGGCGACCTATGGGGATCTATGGGGAGATCTATGGGGCGGCCTATGGGGATCTATGGGGTCTATGGGGAGATCTATGGGGCGCTATGGGTCCCATTGACTCCCATTGACTCCCATTGACTTCTATTGATCTCTATGGGTGTCTATGGGTCCCATTGACTCCCATTGGTCTCTATGGGTCTCTATGGCCCCCATGGGTCCCTATGGGTCAATCTATGGGTCACTCTATGGGTCTCTATGGTCCCCATGGGTCAATCTATGGGTCTCTATGGGTCCCTATGGGTCACTATGGGTCTCTATGGGTCCCTATGGGTCTCTATGGGTCTCTATGGGTCCCTATGGGTCTCTATGGGTCTCTATGGGTCACTCTATGGGTCAGTCTGTGGGTCTCTATGGGTGTCTATGGGTCTCTATGGTCTCTATGGGTCTCTATGGTCCCTATGGGTCTCTATGGGTCTCTATGGGTCCCTATAGGTCTCTATGGTCTCTATGGGTCTCTATGGTCTCTATGGTCCCTATGGGTCTCTATGGTCTCTATGGTCTCTATGGGTCTCTATGGGTCTCTATGGGTCTCTATGGTCCCTATGGGTCTCTCTGGTCTCTATGGTCCCTATGGGTCCCTATGGGTCTCTATGGTCCCTATGGGTCTCTATGGGTCTCTATGGTCTCTATGGGTCTCTATGGTCCCTATGGGTCTCTATGGTCCCTATGGGTCTCTATGGGTCCCTATGGTCTCTATGGGTCTCTATGGTCTCTATGGGTCTCTATGGTCTCTGTCGGTCACTCTATGGGTCTCTAAGGGTCTCTATGGTCTCTATGGTCTCTATGGGTCTCTATGGTCTCTATGGGTCCCTATGGGTCTCTATGGGTCTCTATGGTCCCTATGGGTCTCTATGGTCCCTATGGGTCCCTATGGGTCTCTATGGTCCCTATGGGTCTCTATGGGTCTCTATGGTCCCTATGGGTCTCTATGGTCCCTATGGGTCCCTATGGGTCTCTATGGTCCCTATGGGTCTCTATGGGTCTCTATGGGTCTCTAAGGGTCTCTATGGTCTCTATCGGTCACTCTATGGGTCTCTATGGTCTCTATGGGTCACTCTGTGGGTCTCTATGGGTCCATGTGGGTCCCTCTATGGGTCAATCTATGGGTCCCATGCAGTTCATCCAGAAACAGGCCGAACGCGCCGCCCGAGCCCGCGAACGCGAGCGGCGCCGCCGCGAGCAGGAGGAGGCGGAGCTTCGCCAGCGCGGGGGCGGGGTCTCGGCCAACCCCGCCCCCTCCGCCCCCCCCCCCCCCCCGCGCGACCGGGGCGGGCGGCGCTGACCCCAAAATCCCCCGATTTCACCCCAAAATCCGACTCCCCGCCCCCTACTTACCCCCCCCTGCGATTTTGGGGCGATTCCGTGCGATTTAAACACGATTTTAAGGCGATTTTGTGTTTCCGCTGTGCTGATTGGCGTCAATCACCCCGTTCGCCCGCCCCCACGCCCCCCCCCCAGCGTTTCGCGCCGGCGCGCCTCGAGGGGCGTGGCCGCGTTCTGATTGGCCAGCGCTCTCGCCTTCCTATTGGCTCCCGCGTCGGAGCGCCGCGTTGTGATTGGTTAACGCGCTCTCCCCTCAGCGCAGCGCCTGGGAGGGGGGGACGCACCGCCCCCCGTGTTCCTATTGGTTTCCGGCTCGCGGCGCCGCGTTCTGATTGGTTAAGGCGCTTGCACCTCAGCTGCAGCGCCGGGGGGCGGGCGCCGCGCCCAACTCGCCTTCCCATTGGCTGAAGCGTCTCGGCGCCGCGCTCTGATTGGCCCGCTCGCCCTCCCCTCAGCGCTCCCGCCGCGGCGGCGCCGCTTTTGCTTCTCTACCCGTTTTAGGGCGAATTTAAGCACTTTCTGGTAAATTAGAGGCGACCGGGGATCATTCTGAGGGGAATTCGTGGCGTTTCGAGCCCCATTCGGCGGCTTTTGGGCCATTTTGCTGCTTTGCAGTGGTTTTAGCGGCTCTTTTCCGCCTCGCAGCGCTGTGATTGGCTGAGCCGCGCGTCACTCAGGCCGTTACCCCGCCCCCCCGCTCCCCTGATGCGCGGGGGGGCGGCAACACGGGCTTCCCGCCCTCCCCGCCTTCCTATTGGCCGCAGTGGCGCGGCGCCGCCTTCCCATTGGCCCGCGCGCTTGTCCCTCACCGCCGCCGCGCGGGGGCGGGCCGCGCCGCCCCCCCCCGCTCCCATTGGCTGCGTGGCCGAGTCGCCGCGCCGCCATTGGCCCGCGCGCCTTTCCCTCAGCACCGCCGCGCCTGGGCGGGAGGCACCGCCCCCCCCTCACTCCCATTGGCCGCAGCGGCGCGGCGCCGCCTTCCCATTGGCCGGCGCGCTTCTCCCTCAGCGCCGCCGCGCGGGGGCGGGCCGCGCCGCCCTCCCCTCACTCCCATTGGCCGCCGCGCCGAGTCCCCGCGCTTCTATTGGCCGGCGCGCTTGTCCCTCACCCCCCTGCGCTTTCCTATTGGCTGGCGCCTTCTCCTCACGCCATTTCCAGCATGGCCGAAGCCGCCGCGCTTCTCCGCGCTCTCTCCGAGCAAGT